>NC_040031.1:17838859-18138859 GCF_000972845.2 Larimichthys crocea | reverse complement strand
GAACCTCAGTGCCCCTGCCCTCACCCGCCCCTCAGGCCCTCAGTGGAATAACACTTGATCCATAGCTCTTGAATCTCAGTCCACGCCTCCCTTTTATGGCCCGTGGGCATGTGAAGACCCCGAGCCAGCCGTGCTTATCTGACCCTAACCTTGGCGTATGGTGACCTTGACCTGCACCTCACCCCTTCCTCATCCTCAGGGCTACATCTGTTCCTTTCCCTAGGACACCCAAGTAGTTAGTGATATTGAAACATCACCTTGGGGCTCCATTTGTTTTCTCTGGAGAGGTCAGTGAGGGGTTGTCATTAGGACTGAACTTGATCCTCTGCTTCCCCATAAATTGGTCCATCCATGGAAGGAGTGAGCACACTGTAAATAATGAGCGTGTAATGCTGAACATGAAACAGAATCTCAAAAGTGATACTCTACACTTTTCCTTTTTATATTATATGGATCCATTTCTTCCTAGTCAAATGTGTCCTGGTACCAGAGCAAAACTACAAAACCACAAACGCATGCAGAACAGAAATGTTGCCTCTTAGGCAGGCAGTGTTTCTTAATTTATTTCCGAAACAAAAGAAGCCCACATTTGATCTCACCCAACCTTTTTTGATATGAATAGTTCAACCTGACAAAGAAAACCCCAAACACACGTACAACAGTTGAGCTTTTCTCATCGAGTAATTGTAGCCGCTTGAAATGTAACTCACCTGAAATAAAGCATACATCGTGTCAGCCTCACAATTGTTTTGGGTGCTGTCATTTCAACTCATTGGATTGTCCCAGGATGATATCTTGATTGTGATGCCCTTTATTATTTTGCTTAGTGTTTCAGCAGTTCTGTGAATTGGCTGACCTTTTTGCGATTCTTCCCTTTATTCTCTCCAGCGGAAACAAGCGTCCTTGCCACACGGCTATACCATGGAAGACAGAGTTGGTATTAATATTAATGAACATACACTGACAATGTCAGGTTTTAATGGATAATAAATTAAAGGATTCTCATTGATAGTTAACTATGTGTGGGCAATAAACATCACCCAAGGCAGGATGCCGTCTTTGTAAGCAATGATATTTTAATAAATCATAAGAGGGATTGAACATGGTTTATCCTTTCCTGTCGTGCAGATCAAATTCATGCCAGACACCATGGAGGAAAGATGTGTTTGGGAAATTAAAGGGAAGAAAGAAGGCTTCATAGTGGTATCGTGTTCACTAAGTACGTGAAAATGTATTTGCCATCTCTATCAGAGTCATGGTATCATATCACACAAGTCAAGGGGGAGGCTAAAGGTTACAACTCTGAAACATGGCATTGATCCTAACACCTGACAGCATCTCTCTCTCTCTCTCTGTTCTCACTGTCCCTATTTGTTCTTTTTAATTATGACACAAGTCATTTGCTGCTTTTGATATTGTTCTTTTTATTGTGATAGAAAAAAACGAATAAACAAATACAAAAGAAAATTTATAACATGATTGCTACCTACAGTATATGCATTGTATGTCCATGGTTTTATCAAAGACAGTAGTTTAAGATAAATGATTCTTTTTTCTTATTCTCTCCATTTCATCGACCCAAAAATAAGGCTGAAACCAAAGGTGTTGTCGAGCCTGGTGTGCTCTGCATATCATAAATCAGACCATAACTGACATTTTTTTTTAAAAGACAATGAATATCCACCCACTCTCTGTGGAAGGGCCATGGTATTTGTATGGTCAATGTGACCTTTCTCCATACCCTCTCAGATTAGGTGTACGACATAGAAAATTGCGCTCTTGCTGCAGTCCATAAATCATACCAGGCCATTTTTTTCTTTAAAGAGGTATGTAAATACCAGTGTACTACCTAGGTAAACAACACTAACCCTGATACAAATGGCTTGAAAATTGAAGAAAAGCACCTTATTTTTCAGCTGAAATTGCTTTTGAAACCCAGTTCTGGCACATGGGATGAAGGAGCCATGAAATGATTTGTGCTGGGGGAATAGAAATGGGTTGATGATAACCACACTCGACACAGTTCCTGTGTTGGGGAGTTCTAGCAATGATCAAAGATATCATTGTTGCACATTATTTTCCCCCATGCAGACCCCAAATGCATCTGTATCTGAAGTGACATCCACCCCCATGCACTCAGAGTATATTTCGTTTTAGGGGACAAAGGGCCTCTACCACAGGGCTGAGCTTAACCAGTCAGTCCTCCTGCTGCCATACAAGCCTTCAGAGAACTTGTATGAAACACTGGGTAACATGTGAAATCATTCAGTACGATTCCTTTTCAGTATGTAAAACTTAGTATAATTTGATTTATTACACTGTAGTGCTTAAAACAGTGATATTGTTTCTAAGCCAACTGACGTTCAAACTCTGGGGGGGTAATTTCAATTTCTAAATTATAGACCATGTCAGAATACCAGGATACAGTTTTGTTCAGCTACTGAAATTGAAGAGAAATCCTGTGCCAAAGAAAGAAGCTTTGCTGTAATCTACAACAACAAATTCATTCACAATAGCAATTGGAGTACACCAATGAACATATAGCATACAGCGGATATGTTATGTGTTTAGGGTTTATTTGTGGCATTGCTGCATGATAGAAATAGAAATGGCAAATAATGGCTTGAATTTAATTTGGAGTTTATACACAAGATTTGCAGCAAATGTGGAGCCTCCTGCTCCTCAGTCTGTCCCCTCAGAGTCCTTATCCATGTGGAGCTCAACTTTTCTTATTATCAAATGTAGACAAAAGGGTATTCATCTGGTCAACATGTTCACCAAGCATAATGAGCCATCAGTCTGCATCTTTGGCTACGCTGGGACTGTCTTAAAAGCCAAAAACATGGTCAGTGCAATGCAGTGTATGTTGCAACTGTGTAGTTACCATTTCTTTTCCTAAGTACCCTCCCATGGCCTTTTTGGCATCTCATCAACACCTGCAATCCTGCACAGTGAGTCTCAAGGAGAGCTGCAGGGCACAACCCATGACAGCCAAAGGGACAGCTAATTCCCAACATCTGGTACAAGCCTGTGCTGTCCGTAGTTATCACCATGATCGTAGTATCGCTGTGGTGGACACTGCTTGGCAGCTTGTGGCATCAGACTGTTGAAGAATCACCCCCATCGTGTTCTAAGCAGAATGGGCGGAGAGCAAACTGTTTCATTTCAGCACGGTGGACCATTGATGCCTGCAGTAGATCCCCTGTTATCTAATCAAACAGCACTGGTCAGTTATGATGCCAACTCCTAAATCCACAGCCGGCTGTAAAGCCGTGGGGGGAGATTAACCGCTACAGCGCCAATGTCCTACATTCAAAGACTTCCTCTTAAGATCTCCTTTCCTGGAAAGTACAGTTATCCATACAAGCAAACACAGACAGACATACACAGACATACAGCCTAAAGTAAGAGTCCTTCATGCTGTAATGGGGCTATCACAAAGACCACACAGCTTGCATTTTGGAAGAAGACTTGATGCTTTCTAAACCCTCTTTGTCTGAGACCACTAGAATATCTGAAAGAGGCTTGAGCCTCTGCCATCACAGAGCATTGGAGAATGTGTTGTTTTGCTATGTAGGTGCTGCCTTGTGTCTAAGATCCCACATAAGTAGAAGAGAATAAGAACTCACAAAGAGAGATGACCGTAGACATTTATCCTTTCTGTCTTACTGTCTGCAGGAGCCCTAATAAGACCACACTTTCTACAGTTAGCCTGCTATGTAGGTGCACTTCATTATAACCCAGGAGGCAGAAGCAGTCACATAGCAAGCAAAGAGCTCTGGGCACTTTTTTAATATTTATATCACAGTCTGGTGTGGCAGTAATGATATTAGGGAGCTGACGAAATTCTCCACCCAGCTGGACATGTTAATTGAGAAGCCACGATTTAAAGGCAAAGTTCACATTTGTGCAGATGGTGGGACAATGCAAGATGGCAGACCTAGGTCAGTGTCATTTCCTAGCTATACCTTAATGGCAGCATTTTTTTTTCTTTCTCACTTTCCTTTTTTTCTCCTCAAGTTTGACACATACTAGTCCCTGAGGTCGGTAGCAGTCTTTGGGGCTGGTCGCGCTACCTTAGTGCCCTTGACGGAGGACTATATTTCATAGTTGCCAGAATTGCAAAATTCTCTGTCCCACCTCCACTTTCAGGGTTAGTGAGTGCATTTGTGTGGTATGAATATGTGATTGTGTGGATGTGTTAGCCATAGAGAAAAGGAACAGTTTAAATGAAAGTAAAGTCTGTTTTTCTTTGTCTGTCTTTATTACCCCAATGTACAAATGATATATTAAAGTGACTATCACACCTTTTATATTAATGAGCTTTGAGGCTGAAATACATAAATGAAAAATGAGTAGGATTGAGCTGCTCATTTGTTAAAAGAAAAACTGTTAACTGCTGTTGGACACCACACTGGATATTGTAGCCCTGGAGAACTGTACCTGAATGCTACATTGTACAAATAACACATGAAACAGGACATAATTTCACTGGAGCCAAGTGCTGCAGGGCCTAAGTTTATCTCCTACAAATACTTGTCCCCTCACTCAGGGACCTGTCCTTATAAATTATATGCTGCATTGTGTGGTGATAATGTGGCCATAAATCAATAGTATTTGTATGATTTCAAATAATAATGTCGTATTTAAAATAGATTATCAAGGCTAATTAAATTCTAAAGTTATTTTACACCAGTATAAACAGTAAAATGATAGCACTGCATGCAGGCGTCAGTGAAAGTCATACTGCTGGGAAGCCTAACAGATGGGTTTATCCTTAGCGAGATGGATACTGTCGCAGCACACATCTACATCAAATTAGAGTACCCAGAGTGACTCCTCCCCTCACTCTGACCGTACACCGGAAAGCAGGTGTCTGCTTAATAATTTGGTCAAAGATCAGTGAGTTAAAGGTTGAGGCCAGGGGCAGAGAGGGCTGGGGTCATCCTGGTGGTAGGGAGGTGGTGAGACATGATCTCCTCAAGTCTGGAACAGCCAAACCCCAAGGTCATCCATTAGTGCTCTGGCCCATTGGTGCTGGAAGACCCACAATAAATTTACTGTGCACCCTTAACCCTTTTAATACTCACCATGACCCAGATGAGGAGATCAGCTCCCTTAGGGAGGGGCACATTACATTATTAGCAATGTGCATCCATTGACAGCTATTATATTCTAACGCTGTATTATGGGTGACTTCATACTGTAAATACTTCAACACAAATCCTTGACAAAAATGTGCACTACATTCATTTTTGTAACAGTATTTGAGATCAGTACAGTTTAATCAATGGAATTGCCCGAATAAGTCTTCTTCTGAGTTGTGTTAATAATACTGTGAGTGAGATTGCATCTTTAATTTAAATTATTGCAAGATATTTTAATATCTAGAATCCCTCCCCTGGCCATCTGTGATCAGTTTCAAACATGCAGATGATAGTGTCAGTGTCTGGCCAAATTTTTAGAGAACATCTGAGTTATGACTGATCATTATCTGGTCTTTCAAACAATGAACAACTTATCTACCTTTTTAATGCAATGCGTTTTTCCATTCTTACAAGAAAAGGTGAGTCTGCAAGGAAGAAGGAGAGTGAAATGTCAACAGTGTCAACCACTCCCTTTAAATAGGACTCTCCTATGATCCCTTGCTACCATACTCGGTCAAACCTTTCCAGGTGTCAAGACTGGGCGTCAGAAAAAGAAATTAAAGTGACATAGTGTTGACAGGAAGAAAAGACATTCCAGTTGTCACCCCTCTCAGGACAATGAGGGAGCCATCACCTCGGCTCAGACACAGGCACTAATGAATCAAGCAACACCTTAACTTCTGCAGTGCAGGGGACTTTTGGCTGGGGGCACCCATATAGTGTCATTGATAATGGGATCCTGTATTGGACTTCTGTTGATTTGATGTCTACCGCAACCTCTCCCATGGCCTGCCATTTTGACACAGCTTAATTTTGCCCCTTGCTCATGAAGACATCCTGTTAGAAGGTGTTGCACAAGTGTTAGGTCTTCATTTTTCATGGTTTTATCTCCTCTCCCAGATACTGGCAGACATAGCAGTGTTTTTATTAAGCAAAGATGGCTTGGTTAAATTTATTTTACCCACAAACGCATGTGTAATAATGCAGCTGTGGGAGGCAGTAGTGTGTTGAAATAAGGTTCTTTGAGTATACTATATGGCATACACAGGGATGAAAAGAGTACTAGGATAAGTAAAATTAAAGATTAAAGTAAAAACTAGATCAGTTAAAATGTATTTAGAAAAGTGTGTGTATATGATGATGTTAATGGAATATGATAAAACAATTGAGTTAAACACCTTAGACACAAAATAAATTGCATTAAATGACAACGTATACACTAGTGAAAAAAACATCACACCAATAATAAGCCCAGTGTCCAAACCAACAATAAATTCCTTCTCTATTCATGAGCACTTTGCAGCACGTGCATACAACTGTTTATCAGTTAGAAATTCACAACCACGTAAATACTTCTTGTAGAATACTAACAATAGACTAAAGCATCACCAAGACAGACACCACAAAATTGTATTGACAATTCAAACTCATATGTTAAGCAAAGCATATAAGCAAAGAGACCGCTAAGTTGTTTTTACACAATGCTATATTACTAGGCAATGCCGTAGTTGTTGACATTGTCACTCATTGGAGAACACACCCATCAGTGAGTTTGTCGTTGCACTCACCTGTCTGAACTTGCGTTCTGAGTCGCATGCATCACAAATTCCTCCACAGCCTGCCCATCTGTTCAACCTCTCATTCAACAGTTTTTTTAAAAAACATTTTAAACTGAATGAGTGCTCATGCACCTCATTGAAGCTAAAAGTTCCTTATATCACAATAGGAACAGGGAGTAGTTTAACATTTAGCCAGAACTGACATGCACCTGTTGGTCACGCAACTTTGTAGGTGTGTTCAATTTGGGTCACTTAACATGCTTGTTGGGTGGTGCATTAAATTAGTTAAGGTACATGTATTTTTCTTTAAACATATGCCAAGATGCAATGATGCTAACCATAAGCTAAAATGACATCACCCTTAATGTTATTGCATTATTGTGCATTTTTTGTACTGCTCACACACTGCTAGGCCCCGCCCTGGTGGAAACACACCCCTCATACCATCCTGACCACTTGTCAAGTGAACGTTAACATTCAACATTTTTTCCAGCATGTCAGCTGAGTACAGTGTATTTCCTATCTGGACATGGAGCTCTGCTCTCCTGTGACCGCAGACACACCAGCAGCTTCTTCTCTGCTGCAGCCGCTGATTTAACACATTTCCTTTGTTCCATTCGCACATGGTTTATGGTGACTTTTCAATGCCACTTTTGTTCTTATGCTGTAATGATTGCTATTTGAAATGTAGCAAAGTACAGCATTTGTTGTAAAAAAAAAAAATACACAACTCATTAAAAGTATGCAACTTTTACTGACTTACAGAAACTAGAGTAAATGCAGTGTAAGGATAACAATACGCAAAGTAATTGAATACACAGAGTTTTGGGGTCAACATTTGAAATGTTTTTGGCACAACAGTTCTTTAATCCACAACTTCTTGTCTGGTATTGTTAGAATTGACTAGGAATTCAAAATGTTCTTAAACTGAAGATTGTAATATGATATGATATGGCTTTTCACTTGCGATCACCATGTGATACTATCCTAGTTTAACCTAGTTCATATCTGATGTGGTATAATTACTATAGAGTAAACTGGCACAGTGCCAAACCTTTCGGGCTGAAATATTGATGTTTTGTATATTCCAATTTGTGGATAATCCGTCTGTTTTACAGTGTTGGAATTATTTGGTTAAGTGGTCAACCAAAAAAAAGGTTATTTACTGAAAATATATTTATATTATATTATATACAGTATATATATAATATAGATCATATCTTTGCAGGCAGTAATGTAAATAACGTAAATGGCTAGTGGAAATCATTGTAGCATAAAAACTACTATAATACTGTTGTTAATAAATGTTAGTTTTGGTACCCAACACAAACAGAGTGTCAGTTAAACTGAATTTTAAAAGTTTTTTAGTTCATACTGGAAATTTTGAATATAAATACTGTGCGTGAGCAGCATTGTGCTACATGAGACAACTGTCATTGATTTACAAATGTCTTAATGACGATGATAATGAATCTTGGTAGATTTTCTGTATGACCACCTTCCCTTACATATCTCCACCTTTCTGTCTTAAGCTGTTGTTCGATTCCCCCTCCAACAGTCACGCACCACATACCCCCAACATCCCCCCGCGTGCAAGGCTGGTGGCTCCATTGTGTGACCTGTTCTCACACTGTTCCATCTCCACATCATGCAGCCAGCCTTTCACAGCAGCAATTCAGCAGCAACAATCACACACTCACGCCTCAAAAAAAAAGACCTTTTGCTCCCTTTGCCAACCAATTAAGAGCCATCTGGGCTTGGATGCAGTAAGAAAGCTATTACAAAATAATAACTATTCTCATATTTTCATGATATGTTTTTTGATGTGGAGACTCAAATATTTTTAAAAAACAGAGCTTTGTTTCCATAATGTCTTGGTGACCTAAATTAATAATTCTTAAGCAGGGATAGTGCGCTTATCAATATTTTGTTAATTTGCTTAGAGCCAGGGGAGGGCACAACACAGTTTAAAAACAAGACAGAGCCAGCCATTGCTTTTGAAGCTGCCATGCAAGTGTGTGATTCTCGATGAACTTGAGGTCATAGATTCCCAGTGGCTGCGTAGGGCAGGGAATGGAGAGCAGCAGGGTTCAAGCCTTGGGTCACTGGAGCTTCAGAAGTGACCAGCCAGCTTTGTCCCAGGAGGGGTGATGGTGACGGATTCACTGGTGTTTTCTCATGGTCCACTGAACCCTACAGCAAAGACTCCAACTTAGAGCCTGCAGAAAGAGGGAGCACTCCTCTCATCTCCAGTTCACAGAACTCCAAAAGCGGGGCCGTCTGGATGGGCTCCAGGATGCCTCGAGATACACGAAATCCAGCCCTAACCTCACGGTGGCACTGCCAAACCTCATTTCATTATTTTCCTCCACATATAATCTGCAATACGCATTAGGCCTCTGACATGCACCGCAATGGTTAATTTCCCCATTGTAGGGAAGCGTTGAACCACTGTGTTGTCAAGTAGGCTTTATAAGGCGAAAAGATATGAAAAGAAACTCCACCCAGCCTTTTTTTCTTTTCAATCTAACTAAGTTAAAAGGCTTACTTACCCCTAATCAAAATGGCAAGCCCACTGGCATGGTATGTCCCAGCTGTGGCCCTGGCGCAGCATTTCTCTATTCCCCGTACATTGTTCTGGGCAGCACATCCAAGAGCTCTTGCTGTGTTATGTACTTAACTGAGGTCAGAGTTGTCATTATCTGGGTCTTGTTGGCACTAAGGCCTCCTCTGATGATAGGACTCACTTTCAGACCTGCAGCTTTTAGCACTCCCTAAGAGCTAACCTCTATGAAGACCAGGCAATCGACCACCTGCAAATCTAGCCCAGGGGTTGGACTGTGTTTAAAGGAGTATGCTTTATGACATTCTGTCACATGTGAGCTATTTGCCCTAACCTATGTAAGTTTAGCACAGATGCTCCAAGATTGACCTCTGATCTTTTTTTCCTTTTTGGTTTGGGGGGATTAGTAATGTTTATATGTACAGACAGGAGACTTCTGTTCAGTTGTTTATCAGGTGGCTCATAATGACTGGAGGCCAGAGTCCTGTCATCCAAAAACAAGTCAAAATCCAGTGCCTGGATTCCAGCTCAATGACAAACTCAGAACACAGTGCAGGTGCATTTTTTCTGTGCTGTTCTATCATATCACGGTTTTAAAGTTTGCACAATACACACAAAACACATTGGAAAATTGATCCTTAGAAGCATTTTTGCATGGATTGAGGAAAACAGGAGATGAGCGTTTATGAAGGCTTACGTTTTATTTCTTTATCAAAGCATTGTTGTCTCCATTCTAGCAACATTTCCTCATTCATGTCAGCCCCATGGTTTTGCTCTGTTAGGAATTATTTTTCAGAATATACTGCATTTTGAAAAGATATATCTATCCCACGCCTCTCTTGTTCTCTCATTCGCTTGTTCTCCCTCTCTGTTTCACTCTGCGTCTTACAAACGCACACATATACACACTGCAACATGCACACAACCAGACATGCACAGTCCCTCTTAAAACCGGTTCCCCCCCTATAGCAATTTTGTCAGAAGTTGACAATGTCTTGATTTAGTTGTCTGGCTGTTCCGGCCAGTTTTCCCTGCTGTGCTAATGTGAACAGGACATCCTGCTGGGCACCAAAGAATACCACTTCACGGCAGCCGCATAGCTGGCAGCTTTTATTTATGGCGCTACCGAAATGAATGGGTATTAGTGTCCAAACATTTCACCATGCTCCTGCAGCCACACACAAAAGCCACTGATTTCCAGCAAATCTGCACTTATTTTATTCAAGAAGACTAAAGCTAGGGAGAGGGAGAGTGAGATAGACAGAGAGAGAGGGAGAGAGAAAACATTTATAATGACTTAAAAGACCTCAAAAGAAGAATAGGAATTGCGTTTGAAAAGGATTTACGAGACAGAAATCGAAAAGAAAAAAATGGCCCCTCCATTTCACTGCATTTCTGTCAGAGTTGAAAATGGAAAATATCTATATCCCTAAAATGACTCAACTTAAGTGCTTAGATTCACAAAAACCTCACTTTGTCCACAATCACCCATTTCTCAGTTGTTCTGTTTTTCCTGGTAGTACAAAGCATTGTATTTTATCATCGTACCAGGAAGGAAAAAGTATTTTTATCATTGCTAAGATTGTCGATTTAAAGTGTCTCCGCAAATAACTCTTGCTACAATTTTGCAATCCAGGCTGCCTACTGTCTTGTTAACCTATGAATTTTAAGTGGACGGTTCCCATTAGTTCGCAGTAGCACTGCTGACTCCTCTTGGCTTTTCTGTAGGGAGCAGGCTGAGGCAGAGTGCTCTCCTGGCCTGGCGCTGCACTTTGCCTGGTCTCTGTGTCCAGGACCTCATCAGCACATAGTCCGCCTGTCCTCGTGTCTCTGCCACTCACCTCCCTGCTCTTCATCTGTCATTCCTGCCCTTCTGCAAACACACTCCACTGACATTTTGAAAAACTCTGGCATTCACCCTCAATATGGATTTTTGTTGATTATAGCTTTCTGTCTGTGAAGATTGCACGTATTATTGACTTTGCAATCCCATGACTATTTGTACAGCTTTTTCCTCCCCTCTGCATCTCAGTGAAGTCCAGCAATAATATTCAACCTGGTTTCTCATAACCTCTTTTCATTATCCTTTCTTTTTTATATATATATTTCTCTTTTTTTTTTCATTTTTTCCATATATTTTGCTAATCCCCTCTGGCCACGACCCTTTCTTTATGCCACCAGAGATCAGAGTTTCTGCAAAGCTTCGGTCACTGATGTCATTAAGATTGGGATCTGATACACTAGATTTCCATTGGTTAAATGCCCCTGGCCTGAACTCCCTATTGTCCCCTAATTCCAAGCGGCAGCTCTGTTTCACTTGCTGCATAATAGCCCATAGGTTAAAGTTCTGCTGCTTTTGCTTTGAATTTACATCTTTCACAGGCTCCAGTCTCTTGTTCTGAGCTGCCGTTTTCTTTTTTTTCTTTCTTTCATTTCTAGTGAACCCCGTTGCCTGCAGGCAGCACGGCTGTTTGTGCTGTAGCTTTTCTGACAATCTCCCACATCCAGGCATCTTTTGGAGGGTCAGAGGAGAGCAACTTGACTTAACAGGTCAAAGTAAGTGGGCTCCTCCCTTCTCCAGAGGGGAAGCCATGGAGCCCTCCATTAGGAGCTGACCTCCACGTTGCACTGGTCTGGCCCCAGCCAGGGTATCACATGGCTCTGCCTGAGACAGTCTGCTCATTAAAGCCTGCTGCCCATTGCAGGATTAGGCCTTTTCATGGTTTATCCTCTACTCTGACAACTGACAATGGGCGCGGATAGCTGCTTCAAATGGAGTGTGCATATGAATCATGGAATTATAATTGCTCTTTCATGATGAGAATATTGGAAAATCTATCCACATGCACAATGCAAAGAATTAATTGGGGTCTGTTTTCAAGGGCACATTGCTACACTATATGAGCCGGAGAAAACGGGAAGGGTGGTAATGAGGCATTTTCAATACAGCACAGCACCTGTACACAGACTGCTGTTTGCACACACACTCAAATACCTTCTGCCTGTAACCTTTACCCACCATGATACTTTTACTCAAAGTTTTACTGCACTTAATACACAATGGAGTGCCCTGTTTACTTGTGTTGTGATGTTTTCAAAGAGCAACCCCATTAACAGTGGTGGCCCGTACCCCACGACCCACTGGTAGCGTCCTAAGGGTGTGTGGGTTATAGAGGGCTGAAGCTTGGGCGCCGAGCAGGAAACTAAGATGACACTACCTCTTGAGCTGTGTGGGAGGGAGAGAGCTGGTGATAGCAAGGCAACAGAGACGCTCTCAGCAGCACCAAGCCCCAGTCATGCTTCCTATTTACACCACAACTATGTCTGTTTTCATTATTCATATTTCATGTGGTATCCTGGCATGAAAGAGAGTTATTTCCTGCATGGTGGAGGGCAGGTTATGGCTGGCTCTCAGGTCGCACGTCTCACAACAAGTTGGGGCAGGGGGCAGCTTTTCTGGATTCAAAGCATCAAAACAGGCTGCACAAATAGAAAAGAAATATTTCCCCTGAGATGTAATGCCCAGTCCTTTGTGGTTATCCAGAACATGTAGCTTTGCATGAATGTGATGAGTGAAAGCCTAATATAAAACTTCTAAATGTAAAGTTGTTACATTGAAATCATTGCTTATAACTGTGCAATGGATAATAATAATAATAACAATAATAATAATAAATTAAAAAAAACCTTTACCTAATTTAAAGTGTGAACAACACCATTGTCACTTACATATGTAATGACGCTTTTTCACACTCATTTGTAATAAGCACAAAGCGATAAGGACCAGGTATATTTAAAAGGTGTTAATGAACTGCTTTCTATTTAAAATTATTCCCCCATCAAAAACCACCTGTCATTTTTTACAAAAACATTGCTGTTTTTCTTTTTGCACGTTGTATCTGTGTAACTCATATAGTATTTCGATTAGTATATAAGATATTAGATTAGTATAGATTTTAACCTTAAATTCCTGGAGGTGTCACAAAATATTAAAATGAATTAATAATACTCAGCCCTAATAATTTTACATTATTTATCTGATTACAATTTCAAGAAAAATCTTACTGTTTTATAAAGACTCAGTATTATTTTTAATTTGAATAACCATATGGTAAACATGACAACAGGTATAGAAAATTAATTTAATTTTGGGAGTAAAAAATTCTTTTGGAGAGCTGTCAAAAAACAGAAAGAGGCCAGAGAAGAGAAGAACTGAAACTCTGTTAGCAACGCAATTAAACTCTGGTAATGAGGTCAGACATCAGATCCAGTGCAAGTGATATCATTACACAGGCTGAACGGATGGGCCGCTCCAGCTGCCATGCTCTTGCTGTGGGATTAGACTCGCTGTCCTGAGGGCAGCACTTTTACTAGGCTGACCCCTGCCTGCCACTGGGGCACCAGCCACCCCCCGGGCTCCTTGGGGCTTTGGCCCAGTGTCCTGGTGCCAGTGGCACCAACAGGACTGCGGAGAAGTGAACTGTGCTGCCACGTGGGATGACAGGACTCGCCACTCCATTAGGAAGTGCAGAGACAGGCAGGCACCAGCACACAATCCACCCTGTGTTGCCAACTACGAATTACTGGGTTCCTCTATTTCAGTCAGCTCATTTGTAAAAACCAACTAACAATGACAAGGTGATAAAAGGACATTGTGTCAGTGATTAGAGTGCTGCGTTTGAACCTGTTGATGGTTAAGATATGGCTGACAGATAAAACAACTTTTCTTTGGAAAAGGAATGCTTTCTGCTTAGTTAAAATCATGGTTCATACTTGCAAACAAGATTGAAATAATGAAACATACAGATTGGTAGCAGTCTAATTTTCTTTCCCCATTGTCTGAAGCCTCGTTTGCAAAGTCCCTAGCAGGAGTCGGCTTAATTTGCCTTTTCTTATTTGGTCTGCTTGTGTGTTTTGTGCTGTTCTCTTTTTGTCTCCCATGATTACTTTGAGGATATCGTTATGACATTCTGCAGCAACAATAATTCTTCTGTTCTAATTCATATCAATTAGTAGGGGATGCTAATTCAAACTGACAGCACAGTGTATCTTGAAAGGCTTGCGAGGATGTTGTGGCGGCATCATCACTGTGCAGCCAAAAGCCACCCTCCTTTCCCCTTTCTTTCCCCTTTCTGTCTTTCAGTCCACAACAAGGGGCTCCAAGCAAAGAGGACAATACAAGTCGGAGCCAGTACTTTGATAATTAGTTATTGATTGAGAACAATGGCATGGCGTACACTGTCGTATTAGCTAGACGCCAGTAGGTCGCGACACCAAGAGCAGCCATCAAGAAACGAGGGCCAAAACATGCCTGACTCCTCTAATAAGATATTCCTTCATGTTTTTCTCTTTCATTTCCCTCCTCTTTTCCCTTCCTCAGGCATGTTAGTGCTCAGGCTACAAGGGGTCAAAAGTATTAATGCTTGTGCACAAACGAGTGCCTCATGAAGGAGAATTTAATTAGAGAATGCCCACTCAAGCTTCTCATACGACAGTGCCCTGTTATTCTTTATTGTTTCTTTGTTTGTGGGACTTTTCATCGCAAATGTCCAAAATAAAAAGAAAGCAAAGTGAATAACAACATTTAAAAATAACGTGAATTTTCTGGCAGTACTAGCATTGTTTTCATAATATAGAGAAATGGTGACTGCCAAATGAAACATACATAAAAAATATTGTGAAGCAGTGTTACGTATCGAAGACCACCTATTTATGAAGCGTAGGATACTATGAATTATATTTCATGGCAATGAGCTGTTGAATCAGTCTAGTCTTGGCCAGCTTTTAAAATAGAAAAATAAACACTATCTGGTATTATTTTACACATATGACTGACCTGAGATGAGTGTCACGTTATTTCATGACAATCTAGAGTGAAAACAGATGCGTCTCATCACACATATTGATGTCTGTATGCTTACAGTGGCTGGTGCATGTCAGAGATGGTGTCATTCGGTGAAAGTTTGGCTTCTAACCAAGCCGTGTTTACATATAACAGAATATCCTCAAATAATTGGTAGGTCTCCTTGCTAAAGAGGGATGTGTCAGGTTTGGCATCAGTGTGAAAGAAGCTCCGTAACTCACTTCACCTGATCCGTGGCCTGTAAAGATGCACCTGGCATTAAACAGACAGGGCAGGAGCGTCAACTGAACAATGGAGGACTGTCAGGACCGACAGCAGGGCACGGCTCTACCATCACTGCTCTGACAGGAAGGGCCTCAGAGGGTAAACTGCTTTGCTGGAACTAATTAAACAGATGAAGTTATGACATGAATATGCAGATGTTGTTTACATTTTACCATATGGTATTATTTCAGGTAATAACGCACAGGAGAGCCTTCCCACTCATTAATGTGAAGGGATGGAGTGAAAACACTGTCTATCAAGAGACACTCGGAGCGTGTTTGAGAAATATGATGAGACTGACACTCGGGTGTTGAAATCTATTTCAAGCCACTCAATTAACATACATGTTGATGGCTATTACAGTTTGATTTAAATTGTCAGCAGGCTAGATGTTGGACAAGCTATTTCTCATTGAAAGTAGAATTTATCAGTTTTCTTCAAATATTTCTAAATGTGTCAGATTTCTTCTCATTTAAAGTGTAAAATTAATTATCACAACATTGGCAGTGTCTTGTTACCTTGTATGGCAATATTTTACTATAACTAATCTACAGCCTAAATTTAATAGAGTCGTTCTATTGCAGTTAAATTATTCTTCAGAGTGGCTGTATGTCCCACTCAGAAATGCCTCAGTACCCCTGCCATAAGCCCAGTTTAATCCTCAATACAAACTGCATATATAGCTCAACTTCTTCATTTATAAATATAATTTTATTTTATTTTATTTTTTATTTTTTTGCAAAGTGTTAAAAGTAGTAGAACTGTCTGAGTTCTTTTTCCCCAGTTTTGTGTGCAGCCTTACCATTCCCCCAGAGCGGGTGCTGAGAGGTTAAGAGGGAAGGGGCCGATGGAGTCGCGTTTAGTAAGAAGTGTGGGATCACGGGGGCCAGCTGGTGGGGTGATGGGGAGCGTAATTGTGCCCGCTGTGTGGATAGGGTGGGGGGTGAAAGGATGGGGTGAGAAGCCCTGGAAAAAACGGGAGGGGAGGGGACACCTCAATTACCTGTGCTCCCTCTGACCCCTCTCTCCCTCTGTCTCTCCATGGACAGACCCACTGTCTGAGAGGCGGGGCGCATTTCCACAGGCAGATGCACATCCCCCTCCTTTGTTCAAGATAGCATTCGCTCCTTTTCCTGAGCTGCAGAAACTTAATTGCAACAATCTCCTCTCTACTTCGTTTCTCCTTTTATTTGTCGCTGTCAAATATTTTTGAATTTTCTCTTTAAAAAAAAAAAAGAAAAAATCAAAGCATTTTTCTGATGTGTGTTCATGTTTGATCATGGAATTTGGTCAGGCGATATTACATTAAAGATGTACAACAAAATAAAAAGCAAATTTACCTGAACTGAGCAGTTCTCTCAAACATATTCAGCAGGATACAAGCAGCTGTCATAGTTTATTTTGGAGCCCTTGCTTGGGCTAATACAGTAAGTGACAGAGACTGGTGTAAAATCAATACTTCACAGGAGTGTGATGTCTTAATAAACTCTCTGTGTTGTTCAGACAGGAAAGCTAGACATGTACGAGAAGGACTACAGCGCAGGCCATTGTGAAGCTGTCAAGTCTAGCCCTCAAAAGCAGATGAAGCTGTCAGATTATTAATATGTTTATACTGACAGGCCCCAAGTCCACCCCTAAAACCCTCCCCTCTTTCAATGTCTCTCAAAAAATATGCTCAGCTTCAAAGACAGAGGCCATGGGGTTGGATGCAAGGTCAAAGGCCAAATACATTTTGAAAGCAAATTCTCTTCCTTTTGCAACCTGTTTTTATTGCTGTCGCTCCCCTTCTCTGTGGCGACCATTCAGCTGAAACTTAGGCTGAATTGGCAGCAGCTTTCAAAGCGCTTGGCAGCCTGGTGATCCTCAGGAGCTCTCAGCTGACATCTCTCTGGGCTTGTCTATGCTCAGGGGTCAGCGCGAGCCCTGACTCCCAGGACCCACTCACTCAGGCGCTACCATGAGTCAGTCCCGCAGACTGAAATTAAAATGTGAAAAGCTGTGCGACTGAAGGCATTCCTCGCCCCCCATGGCATTTTCCTTTCTCTGTGACAGTTCCTCTGAGACTGCTTTTTCTTTCATGTTTCTTTTTTCCCTTTAGATTATTTAACAACATGCGAACAGAGCTGTCAAAGAGAGACATGCTTGATCGACAGAGCAAGGGAGTGTCTTAGTCAACATGGGGTTAAATTCGATTTTCTGCATGTTCAGTACGCTAGTCTCAAGCCAGTTATTGCTTTGGCTTGATGTTTTTTGATGGATCAATTATCCATTATAACATGTTGCGAAGCCAAACATAACGGCAACTATGACACCTGTCACAGTCTTCTATTAGGGTAAGGAAATTGAAATAATTTAATGACAGCTAATTTAGTCTTTGTTTTGAATCTCATTATGGCCGCAGTAATTGTGTTCCATAAAAAAAAAAAAACTGAAAGTGAAATATGACTGCGCACTCAAAGTAAAGTACCCCGACTAGAGCTATTAATTTGATATTTCTCAATGAAAACAGAAGTGAATAAATTGAGCTTTATCAGATTCAGACAAACACAAGTTTGAAAAGACTATGAGATCTTGGAGATTTTGTTTTTTACATTAAAGTCCAATTCAGATTAAGTTAAAGTCGGAGATAACAGTACAGAAAATAGAGACGAGGAAAACTCTATATTCAACTCAATATTAAACATGTATATATCAAGAAGTGCTGTTAGTGAACAAATAGAATAATTTAACAATACGAAAAATGTAACATACATATTTTATCATCCTTTTTTTTTTTAGATATATATACGTTATTCTGGGTAACATAGCAATATAAAACGGTACAATATGTATGACCCAGAGGTTTTCTCACATCCCCAGCAGCCTGAAATGTTAATGAGAATTTACAATTATCACTCACCATATCATATTTAGCATCACACCACCTAATAAGTCAAAGATATTACTTCAGATTGGGACAAAAGCGCAGAGAGCTGAATGGATGATATGCTTGTCAATAACACGTATGTGAGAAAGCTTCGTGGGAGCGTCTTATCGGTACATGTGTGCATATACTTGAATTTGCAAGTAAAGAGCCTTATTGGGATTACCCACGGTACATTCTAGTTTGTATCATAAAGAGAAAAGGGGACTAGATGTGTCTCTTTTTTTTTTTTCAGGGATTCGGTAAGCTCTCTGTCAATGGTTTGGGGTTGAATTGCCCTGGATAGCTCCCCTCATTCCATGGAATGATCTCAGACCTAATTTACTGGGCAGCTCAGGATCCAAAGCATACAAGGCTCTCCTCTGCATAGAATGTGTGAAATAGATAGAGCAGCCATCCCTCAGATGTGCTGAAGTAATCTTCAGCCAGAGCTGGTCCAGCAGGCCTCACCCCTAAAGGGATTGATGCAGTGTCAAAACCTTTGGCTCAGGGGTCATCCTCTCTTCTTGCCTCCCCAATCTGACAAAAGCTGAATTTCTTTCCCTCACCATTCGTTTCTCTTTTTTCTTCTATTGAATTCATCAGCGAGGGAGGCATGAGATGTGAGATGTGAATGAAACATTTTCATTAGAAGGGAGGAGAATCCCCGGTCAGAGACAAGGCCGGAGCTGATCTGAGCCAATGACATCCCAACCAATTCTTTTTTTCTTTTTCTTTTTTTTTTTTTTGTCCTTCTTACTTTCCCCAGCTGTCACTCTCTGCGGTATGTGGCAAGCTGATTGAAATCAGCACTGTGTCAGGGCCGTCATATCTCAGAAAGACATAAAACATGCAGAAACATCAATAAGCAACAGGCCGCTGACAGCTCTCAGGCACCGATGCCGACGAGGAGAGATGAGGGGAAGGTTAGGACTCGGGGGGGATGCTGTGCAGTTGAAGTGTCTTCTTCAGGCTTCACTGAGACCCAGGGAAGACAAGATAAAGTCTATCAGGTTATCGCCTAGTTCAAGTTGCTTCTCGGACAGCAAGGCCACTGGGACGCCGGATGTCAGAAGATCTGTGTGTGTGTGTGTGTGTGTATGCGTGCAAGCTTGTGTGTGTGCTCATGCAGGTGTACAGTATTTGGGGAAAGAACGGAGACAGACGTTGCACCTGCTACTAACTGCAAACCAAGGTTGATTTTAAAGAACATAATTTTCTCGCTGCATGATAAACATTGTGTCGTACACTAAATGGAATTTATGTGTTTTGCTCGAGCTGTCAAATGAGTATTTTAAATTCTGTTTCTTGGTTATTATATTTGTAAAATACCTGAGAAGTATTTTCCACTACGACACTGCAAAAAATCCTTCCATATGTCATATGTGCTCGTAAAATAAGATTGATAATGCACTAGTTATACCCAGTAGTGAGGGCCAAGAGATGCTTTGGGATTTTCAGTGTGTATTTAATTCACTAATGGGAGGTAAAGGTGATAGTCTGTTAGATCACAGCCTGACACTAACTCTTACCACTGCTAATTAGGGAAGTTTCTAGCCCAGAAAAACTGCTGAATCTCTTTTTTTTCTCTCTCACATCTGATAATGGTCATCACAGTGCCCTAACCTGCCTGTTTAGAATTATGATACAGGACAAATAATCAGCTTTACAGGATCCTGAATTTGACGAGGTAAATTCACCAGTAATTAGCATGACACAGAACAGGGTGAAGGGAGTGGAGTTTTGGCTGAAGTTTAAGTTTCCCCAAAGTTGAAGCCTATTATTTTTGTGTTGATGGGTTAACATTGTGGACAGGCGCCCATCTGCATATCAAATGTGACTCCCATTATTTTATGTTTCTCTCTGCTAACAGCGCCTCCCAGCACTCCTCCATGTTCTCCTCCATCTGCCTCCTGTCCATTGATCAGCCTTCCAGGGCATCAGTCTGTTTAACATCTGCTACAAGTTCCAGCAGCTCAGGTAACTATCTAGCTGCTCTCCACCGCCTATTGATCTTCATGTCCACCTGCAGGAACATCTGTTTCTGCATGTCGTTTGTCAACGCAACCAGCCACCTTGTTTCGCTTCACGTCTTATCCACTTTTACTCACTCTAACAAAGAGGTTTTACTCCTAAATGCTTGTTAAATTGGTGTTTGCATTGTTCTAATAATGAATAGTAAATTAGTCACTCATAGTTGTTCCAAGCTCGGCAGACAGTCGTGCAGTACTTGTTAAATTCATTCCCAGTGTAACTAAATATAACTTCAAAATTTATTTGAAAATCTATATTTAATCACTTTGTTATTTACCAGGACTCAGACCAATGTGCATTTGGAGAAGCTGCCTAATCAACTGAACTTATAGTTTAGTTATTGCACTCAAAACATTTACTCTATCTATTGATTATTTATACAGTGCTTTTGATTAAATATTGTGTTATTTTGTCTTCTAAATTATAAAAATGAAAATTATAATATTTGCAGAAAATATAATTTAAATAAGATGTTATGCACAAAGCAAAACACATAACAAAATCTATTATTTGAATAAAAGATAATTACTATCACTCACATCAGGCAACTGTGCTATAGATTCTCTTTTTTTTAACAGCTGTAGTTCAGTGATTTTATATGTCATTAGAAGACAATAATACAGTTGATTTGTTGTTTTTAATATTATTCTGGGCATTGAGTGTGAGAGAGAGAGAGTCACGGGCCGAGAAGCTCGCATCTTTACATTTGTCTCCTTCGCAGGCTTCTAGAGCTCGGAGGAGCCGCTGTTGCACAGTTTAATTTGCTCTTTTGTAATGATGGGGCGTAGGTTAGTTAATTTCAATTTTTGATTTCAAAAGCTATCAAATACAGCTCAGATGAGAAATCAATTTTCCCAGCTGCCCTGGCTTTGTGGTGAAAAGAACTCGTGCCATTGGTGAACAGCCCATCACATGACCGAGTCAGGGATTAGTTCAGTAGGCCCATGTTGCCACCACCTCAATTACAGGCTGCCTCTTGTCATTTACCTCTATAACATCTCATTCTCAGACACAACTCATATTTAATTCATGAAAGCCTGCACAAGAGTAATTGTAATATAGATTGTTA
Organism: Larimichthys crocea; assembly: GCF_000972845.2. Classification (NCBI taxonomy): domain Eukaryota; kingdom Metazoa; phylum Chordata; class Actinopteri; family Sciaenidae; genus Larimichthys; species Larimichthys crocea. Next base: position 18,117,458 of record NC_040031.1, on the reverse strand, counting down.
TAGAAAATTTGACCAAATTTAAACCGCAACTTCTTGTTTTGCGTGCCAGCGGCATTGATTGTGCCATTTGCTGTAATTTATGATAAACAAAGATGGAACTATGAATGTCTAATTTTGCACTGATAAAAAAAATTGTACCAAATAATATATCATTTAAATATTTGCGCAAATTCACCACAAAGCAATATGGAGAATTTTTTTTAACAAAATGATGCATTGCGAAAAATAGCAGTGATGATTTTAATTGGAAAGGTAGAGTCCAGTGTCATGTTGTAGACAATGACAGTCATCAACGCCATCATTAGGGTGGTGACGTGATCAGCTGACTGAAAAGGTGACTGTATTCCACTGACAATAAGCACTCACCTAAATAAACCCAATTCTGTTTGAGTGTAGACAGACGATAAATCTGAGAATGATTTCCTAATTGTCAAATATTAGTACTCTATATATCATATGCTGTATCAATAAATCAAATTTAAAAAAGGATGCCTGTTTATTTGAGCCATATACTTCACAGTAATAACATGACATGAGTGTTGAATGAGTTGCTATAAAAACGATATTACCTCAAATAATTGTCATAAATTCCATTGTGATACATGTGTCTAATTGTTGACACTACAAAAAGCTCAAAGCATTTCGGACTGTGTGTGCACGAGCGCATTTTACATTCTTATGAAGCTTTCGTTTTGGAAATTGAATCCATTCCAACATTTCGTTCTCTCAAACGAACCCTCCTTTTGTTTCGCACAAACACAAATTGACAATTTGCTCAGTAATCAAAGAGTCTTCTTTTTTCATATGGATTGGTTCGTGGTAACAAAAAAGTAGAGCGGAGGCAATTTTTGGACATATCATGAGATTATATCCGTTTGACAGTTGCGTTATTCTATGTGGTTTCCATGACAACTGGGTGAGGCCTCCAATAAAACCAACCTCAGCTGTCATCTCTTCACCTAAAAGCTTTGTAATTGCTCTCATTTGCATACTACAATTAAGTGTGTTAGCTCACAGCAAGAACAATCAACCTCCACTAAAGACTGGGGATAGTATAATTATTATATCAGTGGATTTGTATAAAACATTACTGAAGAGCCTTTGTTTGACGTCGGCATTGTGCTGTCAGGCTAGTTTTACCGCTTATTTTTGTAAAATATACATATTACACAGACAGTGAAGGGTAATGCATAGGCACCAGTTTAAATGTTGTCATTACCATTTTCAATCAAAGTTTCAGTCAAAGTATTTATTCTCTGAAATTATCATTTAGTTTTCTGTCTGTTGGAAGATATTTTTAGCCACGTTTGATAGGAGGCTTTTTGACTCAGTGGTGCACTTGACTAGCTGGATAGAGAATGATTTTCAGTAGTGGGAGACAGTTTGAACTGCTGATTGAATGGAAAGGTTATGTGCATTGGGCTCTAAGCATTGTTTCTCTTTCCCTCAGATGCGCAGAGGCTGTAATGAAGAGCTCTTGAACTCCCAGTCAGAGAAGCAGTGACAGGAGTTCAGGAGGATGCCTCTTTGGCTCTGTTGGACGTATAACACACACACATGCACACCAGTACACACTCAGGCACACATACACCCCGAGACAGCAACAAACAGCTAATACAAAAATCAAAATGAAGCTGTCACTCAAACATTGTTTCACAAATGACTAGCTTTTCATTTAAAGTGTCCAATGTTCAATCTTCCTACTGATATTGGAAAAATATCAAAAATCTACCTCTGCACGTCTGCTCCACTCTTATTTTCTCCTTTCCTTTTAATATTATTTATTTTTGGGGACAGCTTTGACATGAAATTAGAGGTTACAAACTTTATATGAGAAACATCTTAATAGAGGCATAACTTGAGTTTGTGAACTATAAAAGCAGCCGCATTTCCAACCTTCCGAGCTTTATTATCAAGCCTGTGGTACTGCGGCACATCTTTCGGCAGGTACATTTGATTTTGAGTTTTTGCCTTCAGGCTCTGAATTGAAATGGAAGACCAAATGGCACAAATGGCAAGTGCACCATTCCTAGCTTTCTGCAGCCTCCCAACACAAACTGGTCAAGCAGAAATGAGACCTGCATCAATTTTAATTTGTATTTATCCTGCTGATGACCCGCTCCTTTCACTCTGCCGTTGGAGGCACAAATTACACCCATCATAACTCTGATTCCAACGGCCCACTGTGTGCTATCAGGAAATTAACATGGTTATATACCACCGGCGGGTTCAAGGTGTCACAACACAATTATACAATCATGCAACCTGACGAGCACTGACTGGTCGCCAGTGTATGACAACTAAGCTGGAGGGCTACACTGTCTGTCACATCCAGGCGGGTAAGATAAGTTCACTGTAGAGTAGACTGTGCCTCAGTGTCTGCTTCTCTCTATCTAAATCAGTTAAATATCACATGGCTGCTGCAGTCTGGGTTTTTTTTTTTTTTTTTTTTGGGATGAGGGGGGAGAAGTATAAAGACCCACATCTGAACTTATCTTTGACTTGTCAGGTTTTTATTCAGCACAGCAAATTGAGCCTGCAAAATTTGTGAAAACATAAAATAATATAACATACCCTGCCTGTGTATCATTAATAGAATTAAGTCATCAATGAGGGAAGTTTAATGTAAAACCTTTTACACACTACAGGGCTGTGCAGCAGCTGACTGTGACTTTCAATCAACCCTAATCCTTGTATCTCATAAAACTTAGACCACAAAAATGAAGGGAAGCTCCCTTGCCTGGATCCCCAGTGTGCTCTCAGTGTCAAGCCATTAGGCTGTGTGAAATGAGGTGCCACTCATGAGTTATAATGCTGCACATCTATAGATGCAATGGTAAAATATACCCCTTCAATGCTCAGTTCTCTGTTGGAGTTGAGGGAAAAATAATTCTGCTCTGATAGTGGTCCATCCTGCAATATCCCAATTCAAAGTCACAAAGATATGAAGAGGGCTGTTGGATAAATTCAAAATAATCCACTTCAGGATAGCTGTGAGATTAATGGAAAAAAAAAAGTGTGTGTGTGTGTGTTTGCTTGCACATCTTTGTGCATGAGCAAACATGTGTGTCTATGTGAGAATGACGACTGATGAATAAAATATTTCCAGCGTAGCTCCAGAAACTTTTACATACTGCGGGACGATATTACTAATAAGATTATCAGCCACGGTGATGAAAAGAAATGACACACGGAGGAATAAGGGAAATGACAGCAAAATATTCCTTAAGACTCAACAGTAGCGGTATATGTACGCTTTCGGGAAATCTATTTGTGGGTTAAAACGCGTTCATTGTATCCAATTTGAAAGCACGTCAATAGAAGGCACATTTTTCTAAGCAGTTGTTACAGAACTACAATCAATGAAAGTTATCCTGAGTACTGATATACTTAGAGGCACATAACAAAAGCATGCTAGCAGCAGCCTGCTCTACTGAAATATTTACCCAGAGGTACTGTAGATGTAACAATGATAAGGAAATGAAGCTAATAAGTGTCACTTTGATGTGACAACAAATTATACATGGTTCTATCAGATCTCATTTCCATTCCACAACACAGAGACAGAGAATACCCTGAAGCATGGCTGTTAATGGGAGCCTCTATCAGCCATCGTGGAAAGCCTGCCTCATTACTCACTCCAACACAACTGTGCCCAGGGTGGTCGATTTCCCCAACGGACACTCGTTCACGGACACTGGATCACAGACCAAGAGACACACTGTGCTGCATATGACTTGTTTTTCAATGCGCAGGACGCAGATGCCGTCATGCTGCAAGTGTGCAAAATCATTTTTAACAGGAAATTCATTTAAGCAGAATATTTTTAGAAGAAAAAGAATCAACCACTTTAAAGAAATTAAAACATGGTAGTAACAGTTAACTGTTTAGTGCCCTATGTGGTAGTGCAGTTTCATATTTGACACCACTGTCGTATAGTGTAGCTTGCATAACATCTGTTAGATGTTAAATTTGGTTAATAGTTAATAAATACAGATGGCAAAATAAAAGTGCACCAAATAGAGTACACTGCAAACAGGCACAAAAGGGACAAGTATGGTTCACTTACTCTCTCTCATGTTGAACTTTAAACATTATTCAACACAATTTTTAAAAATGTATTTTGTGTCTAACTTAAAATATTGAGCTTATTACATTTATAGTTGATTCTTTTCCGGGCTACAGAAAATTGTCTTTTGAAGCTTAAACCAGCTACCACTCATCTCCGTCTTCATTATACGTCTGATTCTATACAACCTGATTGTTATTCAGAGAGAATTTTCCATTCGTGAGGGCGCCAAATACTCACATAACCTTCTATCCCTTCCAACCTGTGCAATGAATATTTTAAAACCTTAATATATATTGGCTATCTGAATTTTCAGGCCGAGTCTCTCTTTTGTCCATATAATCTCAGGAACCCGTTTCCTACTATTGTGGTTGTAAGTGAGACTGCTGGCACTCTGGTTATTTTCTTCACATTTTGCAGTCACCGTTGCTCTCGGGTTTTCCTCTCTCTACCCCTGTTTCTAGCTTCCCTGACAAAGTCAATAGGGGGCATCCCTCATCTGTCAGAAACAAACATCAGAATACTTCTCGTGCTTTTCTCTTCTTTTCTCGTGCCTTCTCTTTGTGCACTTTCCCTCGCTCGCTGCCTATTAGACATACTGCACATTCAGTTTGTCACTCAACGCTGATTATGAGATTATTAGTTGGGTTGCTTGGTGACCTCAATCAACATGAGCAAGTAAGAGCAGTCAAAACGTATAAGGGAGAAAGTCCTGAAGAAGTAGCTGACCCTCTGGTGACTCTCTCACCCAGAGGGGTGGCAACAGCGCTTGCTGTGTGTGTTTCAGTGCAATCTGTGGAGCAGATGGCTGGAGTCCTGGGCAGAGAGCAGCAGGTCTCAGTCTGCATGTCACCAGGATGATGTGAGCTGGCTCCCTCCGAGCTTTAGTTAATACCTTCCTGTATCACAGACTTGTTAAGGGTCTGGGCAAAACTCACCGACTCTTTTCAAAAGAACAATACTCTCTCGCTCCTCGCTCTCTCTCTGTTTTGCTCTCTCTCCCCGTGTTGCCTCTCCTGGGTGGTAGTAAATGTTTACTGCTAAGTATTGGCCTTAACCTCTTTGTATTTATAAGCTGATTTTCTGGTTGGGGAGGATAATTTAGACGCAGCTGTATTTTTAGATTTTGGGAGTGGCGAATTACATCTTATATGACTGTGTATGTAAATCTTGATATTGATATATATGATAATATTTTATATATTGTGTAAATTTAATTGAGAAACAAATTATGGCTTGAGTAGCCAGACGTTAATATCTGTTTTCAGATAATTGAGCTAATTAAATAACTGACATATGAAGGCATTTCAGCACATTGAAGCAAAAATTATATTAAAAAAAATCCTGGAATATGAATATGGAAGTGATTGATTAATAGGACATAGTTTAAAGATATAAAGCAATAGAGCATACCCTCATACTGCAATGTCAAAGAGTAATTATGGACCTTAGTGATTCTCTATTATAAGATAATGTCCCTGACTAAGTGATTTTACATTGACTTTGATTGGGAAGTTTCTAGTATTGATGAAATCATTAAAGCAAAATCACTTGCAAGGTAAATAAACATTAGCTCGTCTTTTGTTCACCCAGCTCTCCCTCTGCCACTTACTGTAGACTTTAATCTTTGTTACTGGCAGGTAGTGCACACTAGGCCGTGCCTTGTGAGGTGCAAGTGGTGCTGCCTCTCCTCCTCTATCTCCGTCTCTCTCTCTCTCTCTCTCTCTCTCTCTCTCTCTCTCTCTCCCCTCATATTATATAAAGAGTGGCAGCAGGCAGAGTGACAGACTGCCCCAAGAGATGACACCTGTCACCGAGGGGAGTGCTGCTAATCTACAAGCCTCATTTTGTTTGAACTCTTTGTCACCTTGCCGTCAAATCCTCATCTTCTCAGTCACTGCCAGCTTCACTCCCCTCTGCTTCTCTGCTCGCTCTGCTTTGCCCAATCTCTCCACAATATACCTCCACCATCACTACACACACTACGCTCCTCCAGACAAATCAATGTTCTCTGGTGTAACATATTCCTACCTACAAGCATTTATCTATTGAATAGTTGAGTATTTGTACGTGCTTGTATTTTATGTCTCACTACAAGTACTCACTAAAAATGTATTTATAAAGTTAAAAGTAAAATTATGGCAGCTCAATGTCTTTTTCAGACATGTAAAATTTCTTGTGTGCCCCCAGCGTATGAGAAGATGAAGCGTCCTTGTTCAAATGTTTTTATTTTCCGAACAAAGCCCCATTCATTCATATTGAGATTTGTCTAAGTTAAAGTGATCTGAATAGAAATGCAGTCTGGAGTGGCCCAGTCTCTATGGAGCAGCACACTCCACCCCCTGGCCAAATATCTATATTGTCCACTTCTACAGACTGTGCTTTGTAATTATAATATAATTCATTATGTCTATGCTGCATGTGTCACAAAGGAGGAGTCCTCCCCAAAATCCTCCTGCGCTGTTCAGGCTGACCGAACACATTCTTGTTCCCATTTTAAAGCCTGCGGCTTGGAAATACCCTCTCACACCCCCATAAACAATAGATTTTCCTATTTTGCTTAATTGAGATATCACACCGCAAATCTGACAGCTCAGACCAGCCCCTAACTCTGGCTGAGGGAAATCTATATGGCGACAGGAAATGGAAATGGGAAGAAGATTAAAAGACAAAGAATATAACAAAAAATAACAACGATAATAATAACAATAGTTACAATAGTAATAACTGCTGGTTTTAATGTGTCTTGTTTGATACCTCTCACAATGTAGAAACTCTTAGTAGTGCATCTTTCAAAATAATCTAATCATTAATGTAGAAGCTGTGGTAAACATCCATGTTGATGTTAAGTTTCCCCCCTTTTTTTTAAGATAATTGTGACAGCAGTAAAAAAAAAAAAAGCATGATATAATCCAAGTTGCAGCGGTGGCATCAGCCAACTTCTTTAAATGCCTCCATTAAGTGGAATTATCTTTTCCAGACACATTTTGTATGAATGCGTCCAAAAATCCCCATTCCATTTGGATTGCATGGGGTTTAATTTAATCCTTTTGCTTATTAAAAAAATAAGATGCAGCATCTTTAACAATAGAAAGGCTAGTCTGCATCGAACACAATGGCTAAGGTTAAATTGAAGGTTGTGTGTACCCTTTGCTGTATTAGAAGAGCATTCATATTCAAATAAAAGCAGGCATCACTGGTTCATGTTGCATAGCAGTGTGCAATTGTGCATCTGTACTCACAAAGCAAAACTGCAATGCAGAGTTATAGTTTTCTGTTATTAAAAATGGACAACATTCTTTACCCATTTTTCATTTTGCAGAGCCATAATTTACTCCTTTTTCAGTAGTTAATGCCTCTCTAAGTCATACTTCTTCAATATCTTGTAAGTTAACAATTGGGTCATCGGGTGTTTAGGCTATTTGTAAAAAAAAAACATGCGTCAAGGTTAAACATGGTATCCAAAAATTCTTTACATCGTCCATAAGAGCCTGATGTGCTTCCTGGCTTCATCAATTCATTGACACGTTAATTCATGACAACATTTCTAAAACTGTTGTACAAGCACTCTTTTGGGGGACAAGAATATCTTTAACATTTGACTAAGACTCGATAGTTGTTACTTTTAATGACACTCTATGCACAGTGTTTATAAAAAGCCATGCTAGCTTTGCAAAATATTAAAATGTACTAATTTAAATGCTTAAATTCAATTTAACAAACATTTCTTTTGTTAATTTCAATACACTTGTTTTCATAGTACTGTAGAAATATCAGTCAGTATCTTTCATGGTTAACAAATGCAATCCTTTACTACTGTTTGCACACCAGACAGCGGAGAGAGGAAAGTGTTTGTAGTCAGTCAGTGTGCAAAGCAAAATTGAGGATCAAACATTTTTCATCTCATGTTTTCATCACTTTACTCAGTTAGATGGGAAAATAGACTTAAACGATCATTTTGATATCTGATTCTTCTAAGCAACATATGCCATTGTGAATTAAAATTATATTGTTACACCAGCTATGAAAGTTGTTTGGGAATCTCTTGACATCATGCATTCACCTGTAGTTTTACAGTGCAATGCAAACAGCTAGATCAGCAAGCTAGTTAGTAAGGTCAGGTAACCAGCCCTGCAACTTCAGCTTCAAAAGAAAATTACTAGTCATTATAAAACATTTGACACTGACACAACTTTTGTAGCTCAGCTCAGCTGCTTGTTTGCTCTCTTCAGCTATATGTTGCCATAAATAGTCACAGAAATCCTCCCTCATTTATAGGCATGAATCATCACAAAATAAAACCCAGCAGAGTGAATATGAAGGAAAGTAACTCTAAACCAGTTTACTCAGTTGCAATTTAACAAAATTACTTGTGCCATTAGTGAAGCACGTATTGCAAGTATTGTTTTTTTTAAACATTATAATGTCGATTAAATAGTCAACAACTTTCCAATCATAATCGCAGAGCAGCCAGTCTTCTGTGTAAGACTTGAGTGAATCTAATTATAGACAGCGCAATTACATTTATTAACCAACTAATCACAAATCAGCACCTCGCAAACATCTTTCAAGACTAATAAAACAACTTTATGTCCTAACTTATAAACAAACTTGTGTCCAGCTGCTACAAATAATTTCATATATAATTTTTTCTTGTTTATACCGTATAGAATTAATTGTGCGGATAGTCACAGAATTGTTACCAGACCAAATAACCTCCATTTTAGCACAGAGAGGCTCTACCTTATGATGCATTGTCTTTCCCATCCCCCTGTCTTTGTGTCTGGGGAAAGTCACGTGGCTGTTGGGAAACAAATAATTTCGCTGGCTATATTCAGAGCATGTCTAAGAAGAGCACAGCAGCTTGTCTTGGGAGTCAAGAACTTGGTACAATGTCTTCTGCGATGGGATGGCCAACACAAATGGGCTGGCGCACCTATCCAATTAACACCCTGCCTGCCAATCCCTGTCAGGTCACACGCTGACTCCCATGGCATGCTCTACCTGTCTCTGCTGCTCTCAACACATGCCCAGCTCCAATATAGAATTAACGCCACTTTTCACCTGGTCACGCTGACATGCCATAGATTAGACTGGTGCAGCATGGAGATATGCTAGGCACTCCAAATGAGGGCACCTGGGGTTAAGATTTCAAATGCAGTGGGGCTATTGTTTTGCCACTTCTTTAATATTAATTAAACTCTGAGGTGAAAATGTTCTTTACCAAACTACCACTTAATTCCTCCACAAGTGAACACCTGATAAGAGATTTTATTTAATGAACACCTAGATGTTACAACTTATCACACCAGTTAAGACCTTAATAAGACAAATAAGCTACTGGGGCTAAGTGGTTCTTTTGTATGGTACTATTTGAGAGATATATGCATTTTTATACAATGCAAAGGCAAAGATTTTTTTCAGGCTTCTGCTGTAATCCCTAAACACATTATATAATGGAAATTATTAGTAGTCCTGCAAAAGAAACTGTAATATTCAGTAATATTTTGCAGAGATCATGACAGCACAGGATCATATCTGCACATATTTTTGTATCTGTAGATTTATTTCTGTTTGCATGAATAGTCTAGTTATGTAGAGTTCAGTTAGATGTGCAGTATTGCCTTGATGATGATGGAAATTAATTAATAGTTAATAAATACAGATGGCAAACAGAATTTCGGGGTCAAAATGAAAGTGCACCAAAGAGTGCACTGCAAACAGGCACAAAAGGGACAAGTATGGTTCACTTACTCTCTCTCTCATGTTGAACTAAAGCATTATTCAGGTTCTACTCATCTGTCTCTCAAAACAGAAACTCTTGTTGTCCATGGATGATGAGCACAGGCTTTTGCTTCATCAAAGCCAAAGGTTGTTTTTCTTCTAATGACATGCACAAACATGTTCTTGAGGTTTAGGCAGAGTTCCTGGTCAGAAGTTCCTAAATATATGACAGAAAGATTGAAAAGAACCATGCAGAACTCACATGTGTTGCTGACCAGACAAATGCAAATCATTCTCTAGGATAGAGTTTTGTCGTATGCAATAGTAAACGTTTGCCTACTTACAGTAGAGATTAGATATATCCGATATTTGATCTCCTCTTAGCTTTGCTCTGTTTTGGTCTCCACCAAGTACGGATAAAAGCATCTGGGTCTTGTAAGATGTTTGACTTTCTTCAGAAGTTAGTCATTACCTTTGGAAAATGGGTTTTTCAGAGTTGGCTTTCTGAAAGTAGCTAGCTGTTGCTGCTGCTGCAGATGTAGCTGATGACAGCTGTGAGACTAAACTCGAGATGCCATTTGTCATAATAATATAGTTAGCAAATACATAACTATGTACCAGAAACACATATGATTCTAGTAGCCAAAAGAAAGAGCGACCAACTGAACATTTGTCCAGTCCAAATTATACTTCATTAATTTAACCTGCCAATATTTACCCTCACATTGGTGGGTGTTTGTTGCTTTCACAAGTTAAAAGCATTTTAATGGGTTTATAACTAGAGCAGGAGTAACTTCCACCAATCACAAGTGACTGTGTCAGCCCATGTTGTGTGGGCTGTTTGAGAGTGTTGCATAAAGTTTTCAATATGCTATGTTAATGTATCATGGCACATATTGGTGTTGTTTGTTTAATACTTTACAGAAAGCAAAATAGGGCAAAACTAGCCCACTCATGAGTTTGTGTTAACAGAAAAATATTAAAAGGCAACCATCCATAATTGATATCAGAAATTAATTTTGCTCCAGAACTTTTTATGTCATCAAAAACAGAACAAATAAAAACTGCATTAAAAAAAACAAACATTAAAATATGTAAATATGTAAATCATCCAATTATACAAACTGAACAATAGAACAAAAGATAAGGCTGATTAGCACTACACTTAAAAATAGATACAACTATTGTCTGCTGCAGTGTACTAAAAATATAGATTGGTTGTCAGGTTAAAAAGTTTTTATTAAACCACAAACAACCATAGAAAAAATACCAGTCTAACACGTACAGTTAACACACAGCAAAAAGGATTGCAGAAGCTTATAGGAACTTGTACGATTTTGCTTGTGCAGTTTCCTCTGAATTTCTTCCTGTTAAACAATATAATGGTGTACATCGAGCATGTTTGTTCTGTCAAATATATGGTAGCCTAAATAATCACCACCATTTGCTATCACGTGCCAGCAAATAGTCCAAATGAGGCCTTGTGGACACAAACAGTACTGTTTCAGCCATCATAGCAGCACGGTTCTAGTGATGACAATGTTAGCCAATTTGTAAGTCTCCTATTTGGGTCCAGACTACAGTAAAGATGGATTACCATGAAATTCTGTCCAGACTTTGGTGATCTCCTGATCTTGTGCCATTATTAAGTCAAAATTATCATTTGTCCAATACTTTGCTTTATCAACAGTTACCTGCAAGACTAATGATGTGTCAGTGTACCGTGACATCACCATTTAATGTCATCAGAGATGCAAAAGACTTGAAACTTTCAGCCAGAGAGGGCAGTGAAACAGTTTTTCAGCCTGGTATTAAGTTATTCTTTAATTTAAAAAATGAAGATGTTGTAGTAAAAAGGTCTATTAGCGTCATTGTTATGAAGCATTCGCCATTCTCAACCCAAACTACGTTCTGGAGTGAATCCTTCAGTTTTCAGTTTAGCTATCACAGCAGTCTTGCACAAACATGAACATGTACACATTTTCCAAATTAATTTTATATTAGCAGATTACATATTTTGACGTCAAGTCATCATTAGTTTATCATTGTGTAGTTACACAATTCATTAGGTGATGTATAAACTGTTAACATAATATGACAGTTGTGTGTCCTTGATGTCGGCAGTCCAAATTCAGTGTTGGTCATTCTGTGTCACAACTGTCTCAAAAAACTGGTAATAACCTCTACATACAAAAATATACAATACATACAAGCAGATAACCAGGTAATGTTCCAGAGTACAGTACTAACAGCTTGGTTGTGTGAGTTTCAGCAAACACACAAACATTTATTTCCACACAATATGCCATAATATTAGAGAAAATAATCATATACAATTATTAACAGTTTATATTTTCATACAACTTTTGTGGAAGTTTATGAGAATAAAGATAGTAAAACAAAGCAAATCAGTCTCTTTCAGTCTACTAATGATATGTCATTAACCCTGAATGACATGATATGATTACATAGATAAACAAGCATCAGTAACTCTGGTATTGTAGGGCTTTTTATTACTACTTCCCCCCTGAAATGCTATTTGTTATTTTGTCCAAACACACTACTCAAAAGAGAAACAGTTGTTTACAAGTTCATAGTAATTACGGTTGTATCAGAGAAGTACAACAATGATCACAGATTCAATTAAATGACAAAAACAAGTAGTTGTTCTGACCAAAGTGGTATTTCCTTCAGATAATACAAACTTTTCTACCTTCAGTTAATACATCTTTCTAGAAAGCTGTGATGTGGAATAGGAAACATTAAAGACTATATTTTATCATTTCTGACATTTAGGACAGATGCCAAAAAAACAACTTTGAAACTTAGAAAACTTGATAAAAAAAAAAACTATAATTATGTCACCAGAAGTAGCAAAGCAGGTTTTCGCTACAATTTGACCAAATGCTTACACAGTGTTTTTTCAGTATCTTCTGCCGAGGGTTCTGTGATCGCTACATTCAAAGCCAGATGAATGAGTTTGCAGAGTTGGTTTGATTTTGCAGCAACAGGCAGTATTCAACTGAATGGATGTAAGTAAACTGAATCAGGACACCCTGTAGATGATTTGACTGCCAGATTCCACTGCCAGGACATTTTCTGTGGGGAAACTCACAACATGTTGGTTGCAAAGATCATTTTTACACAACCCACTCACCAGACAGACCGCTGATATTGGCCGATTCCTCAAAAACCCAGATTACGTTCTATGACAACATTTTTGAGCGTTCACTGCCAAAGTTTGTCAAATGATTGTTTCTACAAGATCTGCTCATGACAAATACAGTATGGATAAGGTTTGGTTAGGTTTAGGCAACTAAAGCTGCTTGGTTTAGGTTATTGAAAGACAATGGTCATGGCAAACAAAAAAAACATATGGTTAATGTTAGTTAACAAAAACACATAATTCAAACCCCTTTTTCTTATTATCACACCATTGGGTTTTTAAAGCAATACCATCATTCTTTCCATTGTTTCCCATATGCAGCCACCAGGACTCTAACCCTAATCCTCTGTAAAAGTTTTCGGAGTTTATATTTTAAGCAGCACGGAACATGAATCTAACATCTACTACTAATGATTAAAGTTTAAAGTTTTTGGATTTACCGCCCCACGTGTGGCTACTCTACCAACTGAACTAAACGCCGCTCCACTCAGATTGATCTTCCATGAGTTTTTATTGTATGTTTTGTCTCTTTTCTTGGCTAATCAATTACATTCAACTGTAACGCTGGTAATACTGATACCATTGACGAAGAGAAATGGAAACTAATTAAGAGGCGCTGGATTATTTAGATGATATTATCATGTGTATTATTAACATGATTCACTACTTCTTTCTTCTTTTTTTTAAAAAATATCGCCATTTTTCATTAACATCATCACACCCCTACCGCTCAAGGCCAATAAATGCAATGGTATACAAATTATTAATGAGATTATTAGCAATGGTTTCTACGTTGTGTATCACTACTATAAATTGTGTTTTGTTTATAATTTGTATAACAATTCTATTTAACAAATGAATTTCTGATTTCAAAACTTTGAAGCATTGTTTCGTTCATGTTCAGCTTAAAGCCAGTTACTGGAAAACAGGTAAGGCAAGTAATCCCCATCCCCCTAAAAGCCTCAGGTGGTCTTCTGTACAGATAAGAGTTGGTGGAATTTGATACATGACTCCCTGTATGCATGTGAAAAAATTCAATAATACTTAAACTATAGCTTTTGTCTCCGTCAACTTGAACAAGGGAAATATCATTAGTGCCAAGTTTGCCAGAGATAAATTTTACTATCTTGGGATGTTACAAACCATTAACATCAAGCAAAGACATATCACTTTTCAACGACTGAGTATTGTATGTGAAAGGCTACACTCACCTCAGTGGATCCCAGTGGATATTAAGCTAACAGTTCTGGATTCCAGTGGGCATCTTAGCATAGAGATCCTCTTTATTACACTGTAAGTCAATGGTACAAATATGATCTGGGTGATGTGGAGCTTTTTAGAGGACTCAACCCAGCAGCTTTGTAGGAAGGGGTGCAGCTTGTCTACACTGCATGCAATTTGCAGATTCTTTACACTGTATTGTGTACACTGACAGGTTTGTGATTTGTTTGCAATTCATGGGTGTCTAATTGATTAAGATTAAAGGAGGATGGTTTGTCTGGCTGTTGAAGAAAATTCCTGGCTGATTTGTATTTGCAGTGCCCCTCCTTTTTAAGTGCAAGTAGACCCTCTAACTACACACCTAACATGAGCCAACATAGGCCACATGCTGGTCTACATGCTGGTTCACATGCACTGCATGACACAGCAGCTGAATAAAGCCATCACTTACTCACTAAACCACTGGGCTTGTGCCGTTGCTGTCTGTTGCAGGGAGCCGTACCATTTCTATATAAACTCCTATTGGACTTGTACTCATACAAAATTAAAACATATATATATGCCATTTTTTAATATAATAATCATCCTTAACATAATCCCTGGGTTTATAACATATTAGATCTCTACTTATCATTGAAGCAGATATGAAATAATCTTTAAGTGCATTAAAATTATTCTTAAAAAAGTAAAAAATAATTGTATTTCTTGACGGTATTCACATTTGCAGTTAGGACTCTGTGATGTAATTATACTTGAATGGACCAGATCCCTGAAACTGTTGCTTGTTTTAATTAAACCATAAATTTGAAAGGTAGAAATGAAGTGGGCTGAATAACAAAGGAAAATATTATGTCAAAGTCAGAGAAGTGGTTTTATTTTCCACTGCAAGCTAACGCTAAACTACAAAGTACAAGAACTGAATCCTGTCCTACTTCACTTGCTTTGATAGTGGACCACCATGCTATAAATAATGTATTAAAGGATTTACAATGCAGAGAAAGAGAGCTGCTTTCAGAAGAATGAAAGTTCCTCTACTAGCGCATGAAGAAAAGAAAAAAAACACGTTAACTCTTTGCAGTCCAGACCCAATCTGAGTTATAAAAGACTTCATATATTTTCTTTTGTATTGTCCAGGTTAAGAGAGTGTTTGGTTTCCTTTTTACAGTTTGTGGTAGCTTATTTTTTCTGCCAAAAGGTGTTTGAGGCCTACTGGGACCACTTAAAAGTTTATGCAGAGCACTAGCCAAGTTGGACAAAAAAGCCTTGAAGTATACACACACTGGCCCCTTTCTCAGAACCTCTCAGCTCTGGCTAGGGGGAGTGTTGTTGGTTTATGAGAGGGAAAATAGCCCCAGCCTTCTGCAAAAGTGAAATGGGATTAAGGCCTTTGTTCAGCCCACAATGGCGAGGGGAATTAGCAATAGTTGTAGGCACTTAGAAGAGCTCTCACACAGAAGCTTATCCCAGATTTTGCACAATAATCATTTGAATATCAACAGTGTTTTGCAACTACAGCGCTAATGTATAAACCTCTCTCTTTTAGATATCGAAATCCCCAAAAGGATTTTTACCAATGGCCTCAGCACAAATATTCTCGCTCTTTATGAAGAATCATATTTTTGAGCATCATTGCGCTTCATGGAGCAGAAAACCACATTTTAAAAGGGTAAAGGATAAGTTGAAGTATTTAACGTTTATATCAGTTGTGATGCTATCTTCCTATTATTTTGTTGATTTTAAAATGTCATTAAATCACATGTGTGATTAAACAGTTAAAGGACTATGTCTTGTTTTCAGTAGGTCTACTAATACACCAAATATGACTTTATACTGAACTTTTTATTTGTTGAATGCTAACTTTTCTTCGACACTTCAAAAATAAATAGCTTCAGAATGAGATCAAATATCTCAAACTCATTCATATTAAAAAGAAAAAGCTCAGGGTGCAACGTACATTGAAGTTGGGTTGTTTGACAAAGATTTTAATGTGCATTCACACAACTTTTCCTACTTAAGTATAAACTTCATATAAAATAGTACCTTGATCATTCATATAGAAACCCCATTCTCTATTTGATTGCAGCATTAGACTTTTCTGAGATCAGGCAGATCCACTGACAAGCAAAACGCTCACAGAGGACGAATAATTCAGAACTTCTGCCTCAGTTGAGTCTCACAAGTCTGGCCTCAAGAAGTGTGATGGCCTCAGCATTTTTGCCCACACAGTGAAAACGTATTGTCCAAATCACAAAACATTGAGTGAGATCAGCAGACTTGTCAAGAGGCCCTGGCTTGAATATGAATGATGAGAGAAGAGCAGGGTGGTCCTAGTGCTGTTTTGGTGTTAGGCAGGTGAAAATAAGCTCAACTGTCTCCACCAGCTGCCCATCACTAAATCAGAAATGGGAGAGCAGAGAGTTTACAGAACAATAAAAAAAATAGCTGTTTAGCACTTTCATGTAAATTAACACCAGTCATTGGTTTAATTGTCAAAATATACTGAACATGCCTGCTATGATTGCAATGTTTTGAGCTCCAACATGTAATCACAACACCGTCTTCCTTAAATTTGATACTTCTAAACTGCAAGTACTCATAGTGAAACGAGAAGGCTGGAGGTGGTTTTTCAAAGTGAAGCCACGCATGCATTTCTGTCAAAACGAAGAAATTAAGACATAACACCTCCCCTTCTTTCCTGTGCTTAACACATGCACGCACGCTAGTTCAATTCACTCAAGTGTCTGCATAGTTTCTGCATTCAACTGGATACAATGATGCACAAGATGAATAAAGTTATCTCTGCAGCTGAATGGGATGTTGCTGGTGGGAGGGAACAGGGAGGTTCCCTATACGCCTGAGCTGAAAAGAGCTCAGCTTTGAGGGCCCGCGCTGCAAGGGTCAGGGCCCAGCTGCTTTTAGGGGTGAAAGGGACACCAGCGGGCTGGACTGACTCAAGAAACCTAACAAAACCAATCGTGTCAAATAAAGACATCCCAGATTGGACGTTGACAGATCCCTTCCCGAAGTTGCTGAACACACTTCACACATTCAAACTTTGCTCTGGTTTGTATCATGTGTCCCATTCCACTTGTTAAGACTGTAATATAAAAAATCTTTATTTTGTTTTTGTTTTGGGGTCTGAAATCAACATTTCAACAGAGGTAGGATGTATTTTTTAATCATTTCATGGTACCAGAATTTGATGTTAATTCAGATATTTATTGTTCGATAAGGGAATAAGGGAACCTCAAACCCAACTTAAAGTTTTATCTTGTTTTTGACTTATTTGTTAGTCACTTTCATTCATTTAAAGATTTAAATGTCCTCCTTTAACATGAAGATTTGTTTGTAGACTTAGTTTTACTATCAGTCTGAAAGCATGCTTTCTCATATATTTCTACATTGTGTGATGTGTTGTAGTGTGTTTTGAACCACAATGCACTGCTCTAAAAGTGGTTTGTTTACTTTGTAATTGCTATGTTGGTGCTGCTTCTATTTGGCTATCATTTTATTACATATCTCTCTCTCTATATATATATATATTCCTCTCTGTGAGTTTACAGATTTTAAAGGGTGCAGAAATACGCTAAGTTTGAATTTGTGGGGGGTAAGTAGGATAATAATCAGGCCACATTATAAAGAATTGATGGTTCATTTTCCCTGTCAGCAGTAGCAGAGCTTTGCCCAAAGATGTGCCGACCTGTGCAGATGGGGTTCAAAGCCAATTTCCATGTTAAAAAGTCCTCACGGCTCAGAAATCCCTCTGACTGACTCTTGTTGATCAGAGTATGTGACAAGCATGTCTTTTAAAACAGATCTGCTCATGTAAGTAGATGGAAGTGTACAAATGTACAACAAACAGTCTGGCCAGGTTTGAGTGTAGTAATAGTGTTGTTTTCATGCACGCCCAGAGGCAATGACATAAAGACAAAAGATAGCTCTGAAGTGTGCTGTCAAAATGGAGAATATGGCCCATTATACATGTGTCATACAGTAATTACACAAACTGTAAAAAGTAGTCATTTTCTTTTTTCTTTCTTTCTTTTAGTTTTACTCTCCCTTTCATCAAATGTGTGTCAAGTGTCATTGCAAAGCTTTAATTCTTGCCAGAAAATCAGTTCAACCATTCATCATCAACTCACATTTAAATTCATTTTCCTTCAGGCTGCTTTTTTTAAAAAAAAATTTTTTTTATTTCTACTATGCGCCGAGTTTACTCAGAGACTGAAAATCTGTGAGAAGAATAAAGTGATCACGGGGGGATGGCAGGAATTTGTTTGATGAATTATGAGATGAACCAGTTTTTTAAAGAAAGAAGAAAAATACATCTGCCAAGTATCATCCTCAGTATACTAAAGACGGCTGCATTTACGTCACTCTTTATCTGACTGTCGACTGCAGCCTGAATGCTGTGTGTTTGCACAGACGCATACTTGCAGTGTGCAACGTGCAGGGAGGGACAGTTTTACTTGTAAGTTCGGCACATAATTGCCATGTCCCAGAATTGGCTCCTTTTTTTTTTTAGGTAAAGCCATCTATCTTAATTGCAATCACATATACTTCAAGAAGCGAGGCAACTGGAGAACAGTCTCATTTTTTAGACTTTGTTCTTTGCTCACTGTTATCACACGACTCTGTGTAATGGTGTCTGTGCTATAAGCTGCTAGCCTGCTCCACTGTGCTGGATATATTATATCCACTGAAATGCCTGCTGGCTGCAGAGTATTAAGTATGGTGAAAACACAATCTTGGTGGGGTCTGTGCGACTAACAATAGATAGAGGCATGATGACTTATTAAACACAGCCAACCGGCAGCATGGCTTTTCTCATTACCTTTTTCAATTCCCAGCCTATAAAGCCTATGGGTCTGGTGACAAAACTCTTGCCATGTAATTCTCTCTCAGGCTGCTTTCATCAGCCGATTTCGTAGAGAAATATGAAGCTGATTTTATCGTACTCTATAAATTCACAAAAGGCCCTCAAGTTGCCCCCATGGAAGACATACCTCATCTCAGTGATGTGCCACCACTATTGCTGATCCCAAGCATTTGATAACAGTACCTCTCCTTTTTAATGATTTGACAGGCGTCAGACATGAGCCCTATAGACACAGCATTTTTTAATACACCTTTCTTTGCTTGTTTACACCAACCTGCTCAGATGAAAGAACATATCTATCATCTCTTTCTCTCTCGATAAGTGATATATATTAAAACCTACAACAGCTTTCCGATTATATCATCTGTGCACCGTTGCTACACACAAAAAAGGTGTTGCAGTTGTCAAAATAGTGAACACTTTTAGTCCTATAGCTTTAAGTATATCCATTTTTATTTTTGAATCATCAACAACACATGAATCTCATCCAGAGTGTTCAAGAAGTCTCATTAAGACACAAAAACAAGAATATAATAACAATTCACAGCCATCAAATCACTTCTAAATAACAAAATGACATAATAGACAAACTACAAATTAGTTATTGGAGCAACCAGAAGAAAATAAGCACTAATAAGACAGTTACTGTCATATGTTGTTAGATTTAATGTGTGTTTGAATTTGCTTCTGATTTAACCAGTTATATTCACTTTCCTCTTATCTAATTCTCTCATGTGGTTTCTGGCACATTTGCAGTATCCTGGCATACAGCAGGGATTGTTTCCTTTGAAATGTTTTGACTGTGGTGTCATTTTTAAAAACTTTCATCATGCATGGGTACCTAATCAATTGAAATTCAGCTGCCTTAGCCCCAAGCTTGGGTGTAACTTAGACCAGCTTTCATCAGCTCAGCCTTTTTAAAAATAGAAATCCCTGCTATGATGAAATTTTCAGTTTTGAAACGGATACCCAGCTTCTCCACTCTGCTGTTAACTGCATTTAAAGCTGGAGTGATTCAGATGGCAGATGATTGTAAACAAAACTTATAAGTTTTATACATAGTTTTTATTACACAATTTACACGATTAGCACTGCAAGGACTTAATTCACTATGTTTAAAATTAGAGGAGATGAGTTTTTTAATATTTCTGTATAGAAACATTACTGCCTCATGTGTCAGTTGTCTGGTTTTGATCAGTGCATCTTGGAGTAACACCCCCCTTTCAGTCCTAATTAGATTTTCTACATTACAATGTTTGATAATGCCTCATGGTTTGGTCCCTTCTATCAAAACATTTCTGCAAATATTCCCTCCTGTTAACTCTTTGTGGACCCGCGTTACATAATTATTTCATATTTGCTATCTTCACCTCCATAGGGAAAATATTATCTGCAATAATCATTGTCATCATCATGATTCTCTTCGTGGTCTGTTGGCTCCAAATAAGTAATTTAGTTGTAAAGCAGCTTCATTTATTTTGCCTATTCATTTTTCTTCCTATCATATATCTAAATACAAATCTTCATTTTATAACTGACAGCTTATTACCTCTGAGCACATGCTGATAAATTTAATTCCAATGAGTTAGCTTCCATTTTCGGATCCCATTATCCACTAATGTGGCAGCAGCGTGTGGGAGGAGAAAACTTACAGGACAAGAACTGAGGAGATAAAATATATGTCTTTACATATAAATATAAATGTTTTTACATGTGCATTATTATTATTTTTATTATTATAATTATTTGTGTTGTATTTTTTAGATTATGTATATTTGTGTATTTATTTAGTTTTTACAAACATTAACATAACTCATTATATTATTATTATATTTATTTTGTATTTACTTATAACTAGGTAGCTAATTTTTTTTTTATATTTATTTTAAAAGTGTTCTGGTTTCAAATATTTAAAAAATGTGATTTTTAAATTTTTAGTTTATTTCTCACTGAGTTTTTTAGGGAGAGTTTTTCATTCATGCAGCAGTGCACTTCTTCAAATCCTCAAATAAAGCAGAACTGTGAGTGTGTGAAGTGTGAAGTGAGACTTTCAGTGATGAGTGTTGTATTTCAGCTCATTCAGAAACATAGCTCCCTTTATAGACATATACCTTGTAAGAGAGCAGCATTATGCCATAGTTGGGTCCATTTTGGCAAAGTAAGGGAAGTAAGTAAACAATTATTATTAGCTTTGATGTTGCCCTGAATAGCACTCAATTAACAATGTGGCTAATGAGCCCATTAAGGATGAAAGTGTTCTCAACAGGTATGAGAGGATACTGCTGTTTTTAGAGTCTCAGTTCTCGGCAGTGAATGCAGCATGAATAACGGTGCTCTTTCTCAATCGCTTCAAAGGCCAAACCTCTACGGCCCAGAGAGCAGAGTTAAATAAAGGTTTGCTTGCAATTGAAAAAATATAGATAAGTAAATATTTTAAGCGTAACAAATTTTAGAACAGCAACAAATATCCTGGAAAAGTAGCAGGACATGTTAAGTTAAGTCATGCCAATATTGTGAATATATAAACTCTTGATTTTTTTTGCAGCATGGAAATTCAGTCTCCTTTTAAAACGCCTCATAAAACACTAGAAAGCCTCAAATCAATTTGTGTATTTTTAAAATTTTCACAAATCTTGCCTTAATTACATTTTAGTTAAAGTAAATATGAGCTTGCCTCAGTCTAATAGTAATTACTCTGCAGTACAAATAGGGCTTGTCTGTTGCAAAGGGAGAAAGCTGAAAGAGAGAGAAAGACTGTGAGGCTTTCTGCAGCCCCAGCGTTTCCTCTGAAGGACTTCCCACTGAAACGCACTGAAAGCCTCACGCGTGGATTATTTCCACATTATTTGCTGCTGGATTCCAAAAGTTCTTGTTAACTAGCAACAACAATCCTTTTATACCGGCTGTCCTGTTTGAATGTTTGTTTTATACCCAGGAAACTATTTTTTTTTATTTCATTTAAAAAATAAAGAAAAAATAAAAGAGAATAAAATAAAATGTAATAAAGAATTATAATTCTCCCTCTTCAACAGTAAAAAAATGCAACCTTACAAAAATTGTCTTGCATGTTGTGGCAGCATTTTGAGATGTTATTTAACACAAGTGTGGTGGGATCAAATCTTTCAGTGTGGCTTTTTATTCTCTGCTGCGAACAAATTCCTTCAGCTAAATATTAAAATCATGTTATTATTTATATGCAGGTGGAAATAATTTTTAAAAGGGGTGGAAAAAACACTGGAGAAAAAAGGGCAAAACTGGTGTTTAAAAACAGTCACTGTGCAACAAAAAAATGACAATAAGTAAAGGAAATAACAGTATGTTGAATGCATTTATCTATTTGTAAAACCTGCTTGTCTGCAGAAGTTTCAGAATGTTATCAGTAGTTTCAGCTCAAGAATAGCTTGAGGTGTTTTGAGTGTAAATCCGTCTAAAGCTGCCAGCACTGACATACACAGCATATGCTAAATACAGATAAGAGTATTTTTAATAGATCTGCAAAAAGTCTCCCCACATAGCTCAATGGATGTGCTTTGAATGTAGTTGATAAGTTGGCTTAAGCTGAATGCTGTATCCCACTGCAACATTGTGCTACTGGGTGAGCCCATCACAAACTAGCCTTCCAATAAAGACCACTTCCAGGGGAGGGATTATAGAAAAGCCTTCGAGATCAGCTTCATGTCTTACTAGAGTTTCTGATTATAAATAGTGCTACGTTACAGGAAAAAAACTAGCCATTGCCAAGGATCATATGGAAAAAATGTCTTTATGCATTTTATTTACCTGCAATGTCAAACTAAAAAGAAGTGGAGTAAGAGGTGGAATTTCTTTTCTCTAAATTTCTCAAAAATTATTTTATTATTATCGTTATTGTTTTCTTTTATTTCAAATTATTTTAGTTTTTTATTGTTTCCAATATTTTTTTCTTTATTTAAACATAATTACAACGCAACAAACTGCTAATTTCTCAAAAAAAGAAAACTTTATTTTTTTATGTGAAAAATGCAGTGTGAAATCCAGCAGATATTACACTCACAAAGTTACTACGCGGTCAGACTCCTGTGTATTAATTTATGTCTGCACTCCGAGTTTGCTGAACTCGGGTCATGAACTTTGCCTCTTATTATTTCAAATGTGAGCAGCGAATTCTGCTCCCTCCAGTTGTATTTCTTTAGAACAATTTGTCTGCTCAAAGTCCAACACAAATTCAGAGTTAAAGTCTCTGACATCATGAAATATGTTTACCATACCAGGTTTACCATAGATAGATAGATAGATAGATAGATAGATAGATAGATAGATAGACAGACGTGTTGACTGTCTTTGTTTCTCTTTAGCTCTTTTCAGGTCATCTGATTATGTGGCTCAAGAAATGAGAGGGGCAGATAAGCCTCTTTTATGCTTCCAAGCCACTTAAAGAGCTGAAGCACCAGCTTCTGTTGCTACACTGCGAGGGAAGAAAACAAGTCATTTGTGAACTACAAAATGGCTTCTTTCTGAAATCTTAAATATGCTGTGAGCTCTTGCAGGATCATTCATTTCAAATGTATTTTGGATAGTGAAATAAAATCGCACAGTAAGCTTGACTTTTTTTTAAACTCTTATTTTGAAGTTTCAAACCTTCTTTCATTAATATGGACTATTTTCTTTTTTTTGTATTATTTCTAAATTATGAATTACATAGTTAATGTTTGAACATGCAAATTCTTTATTGGTTTGACTTTTGGTGCGCAGCAAATAAAATCAAATCTAAGATTGTATTTTATTCAGTAATATGGAAATGTCCTCAGTTCCTGCTATATGTCACAAGGGCATCTCTTCTCTGCCTTCTTAATAAGGTAGTTCTGCAGGCCTCTACTGTAATATATTTCACCAATAAAGCAATTCCAAAGCCAGCCTGGCCTTTTGACCACCACTGAGAACGTGGAAAGCAGCAGGCCGCCTTTGCTAACTAGGCTTACTCTCTAATATTAGATACCTGTCCCCTGGCTTTTCAGAGGGGGGCTTAGCAGTTGATATTTTCATTTGGTCCTGCCAAGATGCGACACCCCCGCTTTAATCTTGTGTTTGACGTTAAGCGCTCTGTTCATGAAAAGTCTCAGTGAACTTCAACCTTAGGGTGGTGCTGTCATACAAAAATGATGTGGTGGGGGAGTGAAACTGGCTGGTCTATCCTTGACCTCTCCCATTGGCCTGCCAAAGTCTTTCCCCTGCCCTTCTTAATCAGGTGGGACCCTTCCCTTTTTAGAGTGGAAGATAGTATATTCTCTGCATCCAGCTGCGTCTTTTATACTAACTGGCACAGATGTCCACGGATAAAGACGTAGCAGAGAAATCTTGAAGGAGGAGAGCGATGCTGCTCGGTGCTTTTTTTATTAAGGTAGAAAAAGAAGAAAATCCTCAGAGGTCCATAAAGAAAACTGTGGATTTAAAAAGTCAATAACAACAATTCAATATCAAGCAATAATTTAGAAAAATATTGGATGTTTGATACTTTAATTTCTGCTTGATTAAAGTCTCTGTGACATTCATTAAGAACTAAATCCAACGTTGCACTGTTTGAAAAAATACTGTTGATATGCAAGATTAATGGTCTGATTTGAAAACAGAGTTCACTCTGTTGTTGAGAGGCAATTACTTTTCTTTCTGTTTGTTTTTTTTTAACCATTTTATCTGAGCTGGAGGACATTTGCAGGTATTAAACATGTTTGAAAATATCAGAAGGAAGACACGGGCAAAGCAGGAGCAGACTAATGAATTTCTTATGATGAGTAACTACCCCTTCATTCAGCTGCAGGTATTATGCACTGCTTCCATGTTAGCATTTATCGTGATGTTGAGGACAAACAAGCCACTTCTCTGCAATCGTTAAGATGAGTTTCCCTACTGATTGATGTGTGGAATCAATTGCTCCCCATAGCATCCATGTCAGTCTATTACCACACTGCCTGGTAATGATAGGCTGTTCTCCACAAGATTATAAAGCTCTGTCACAAAGCAACAAAGACTTGCTTCCCTGTGTCTGACCTGGTCTACTATAATTGAGAATAGCTTCAATTTTACTCTGTAGGTAAACAGAAAAAAATACAATGTTGATGGAGGGATGTCTTTATTATATTTAAAATAGTGAATTTTTATGCTGTAATGCAATGAATTATTAATGCTTGAATTACTGAATAAAAATTGTTTTTTTTTCTTATGGCTGTGCGCCTGAAATAAAAATGTCTGTCTTCGTGATTTTAGTTTTACTGGAAACATTTCTTTTTTTTATTTCAAAGGATTACTTTCAATCCACATCTCTGATCAGAATTTAAGTCAGAGTGCACACTTTCCAATGCAAACATATTTGAAGTCATCAAAACAACAGGTGTTTTTCGCCTCGAAATACCCCTCTGTGTAACTGTCCTTTTTTTTGTCATGTGAATACACCACAGCTCTCTTACTGCCAAGCTGACTACCATCCAACCCAGCAAGTGCCAGCAGCATTGCAACTCATTTAGTTTGTGGCCCAGAGATGTTCCACACAGCCCTGATCCTGATTACACATGATCAAAGATGAGTTCTTCAACAATTATATTATATATTTGAAGCTTGAATAAAAAATCCACATGCCCATGTTCCTCTGAAATGACTAATTGAACAGTCTTTACAGAGCTTTACAGTGGTTTAATACAAGAACTGGCATTTTTCTTCAGGTTGACCTCAGTCATTTGAGCAGGACTACAGTATGCGCTGCATTTAATTACCTACAGTGAAATTTGATTATCAGAAAATATGGCGCATATCAAGTGATTCCATGCCCTTAAGTAATATTATTCTCTATAGTTAGAGTTGGAAAAAGATGACATGGGAACTTCAGTCAAGACAAAAGGCATGAGCTAATGAGACTGGTTAGTGATTCAAATTTATGGAAATTTTATTAATTACAGACACCTATCTTTCATCTGTACCATTTGGTGGTGAAGTAATTAAAACCAACAATGACGGTCCCAGCAGTGGAAAAAGCAAACAAGATCAAAGAAAGCGGAGCAGTCAGGAGAAAGTCCCATATACACTGAACTGGGCCTGGCCGTGGGCAACAGGACCTCATTAAAGTCAGACTATGTTGATCATCAATTAACCTGCTTTGTTTTGCTTCTGATTTTAAACTTGCATAACACCACTTTTCCTCTACTCTTCAGTGATTAATGTTTCGTGCATAATGTTTGGCTGGAGGTGACCAAGACACATCATAAGTGCTGCCTTGTGACAACTTTTGATCACTTGATTGAAAAGGACAATTGGCGCAATGGAGTTAACTGGTACGTAATAAATAACACACTTTGACTAAAAACATCAACATCAAGACCAACCGTATTATTCTCCCAAAAAAATTATGTTAAAAAACATGTAAATAAGAGGACGGGGGAAATTAAAGTAAAGTTACTTTTTTATCCTTGCTGTTTAGCGGATCTCAACTACATCATAGTGAATATAAAAAGAATGTCTGAGGCGTATTCAATTGTTACAATTTATATATTGCCTTTGCAAATTGTGTTAGTAAAGGGTGTAAATGTCGATTTTTTTCAAAGAAAATCTCACATTTGGTGGTGAGAATTGTGTCAGACTGATAATCCTGAATGTTTTTAATCCAAACCTGAACCTGATTTGTCTAATGTAATATAATTAATGCGGGTCTTCTTACATAAACTGCTTTTTGCAGCAGCAAAGTGCACAAAAGTTGATGCCATCACATTTCTTTTGCATTGTTGTCTCTGTATGACATGTTGTATATAAAACAGAGCACATATTGTTTTCTATATTGTTTTCTTGACTGAGCACACAACTGCTCACAATTATGACATGTTCCAGTCAACCACTTATCAAGATATCCAAGTTGTTTAATTAATTAAAACTCTGAAGGGAAGATTACCACTCACAGCGCAGGAATAGATTGCTAGATCTCGCTTCTCACAAAGAACCACCAGAGACCCAACGCTATGTGGACAACAAATGGATGGCCAGTCTTAACTTTTATTATGTGCAGTGGAGGTCATATTTAAAATGAGAGATTAGCTGCTCATCACAATATTGGTGGATTATCAACTACCTGCAATGAAAGCAACCACTGGCTCGGGGTCGATAAGAGTTTGACTGCATTTCGAATTAATTTTCCCCAGCTTAGAGAGCCGGACTCCTATCTTGTTATTGATCACAGCGTTAATCCATAACCAAGCTCATCCTTTCCCCCGTGGAACGAGCAGAAAAATATAAAGCGATCACCATGGAGGACTCTTGACTCTGTATAAAGAACTGGAGCAGACTTAGAAGTGATTAGAGTTCATTATTTAAGAATACCCAGACTATTGTTTCACATGTCAGTTCATTTTTGTATTGATCTGTATGTTTTGTTTTGGGTTTTTTTTCCACAATTTTTTTTACCAACATTTATTCTGCCCTGTATTCCTTTGGTCTGGGTTGTGTTTATACATGACGATTGATTGATTTCCCTGACAGCAGGAACACTTCACACCTCAGCTGCTTTCTGTGTTTGTCTTCTCCAACAGAGGGATCTCCACTGTGGATGAAATTTAGCCTCAACCTCTGACCTTTGGGTTCAGCGTTTGTCTCCAGTCCAGTGACCACAAACAACTTCTGGATTGCTGTAAATGTCAGTGCAGCGGCGTCTCCGCCCTCTCCCCTGTGAACCATAGGGCTGCACTCAACCTGCACTAATAGGACACTTTCATGAGATCTCCATTATCAGTTATGCTGTATTTGATATCTCAGATTTCCTCCTTATAATGCCTCTGTCAACTGAACAACCGTCATTTTATTCAGCTCTTTAAACCTTCAAATTAGTAGCACCCAACTTTACAACAAGACTTTATATAATCCAAATATATATATGATTTGAATCATTTACATTTCATTTTGGAAATGTAAGCTTTTAGTTACAGAATTTAAAAAAATATATATATGACCTAAAGAGTGCAGCATGAGCTGCTGGAAGTGACCCATTTAACACACAATGCAGCTGGTACCATCTATCATAAGGCTCAGTTATAATAGATTGTAATTCATGTTCTGAAGACATTGGTTGTAATGCATCCCATTTTGAAGCACTTTGCCTCGCCCTTCCCCCACCCATAAACACACACGCTCCCTTTCTCTCCTCTCCGGGCCTCCCGAGGTTGGTGTCTCTGCGTTAGGACTCTATTGTTGCCTACTGCTGGATAATGCCCTTATTAATTGTACCTCTTTGTAAGGTGTCAGCTGTAGCCTCAGATTGAGATGGATGGATCTCTGGAGTCTGCTCCCTGGCCCTCCACAGACGCTCTATCTCTGCACAACACACAGATGCAACAGTGAGTGCTGCCACACTATGACTAAAAGCTGAGATAAAACAGGCATTTTTAATTATTCCATCCCAAAAAAAAAGAAACATGTTTCCAAACTGAAAAGCCTCTTTCTGTCATCACTAAGGTGAGCAAGAATCCGATGCATTTTAATTATCTGAATATCTGAGCGCACGTCTTATAAACCATAACAGTGATGAAATATCTTTTTTTTTATTGATTATTTTAGTGTGTTGCAGGAATACTGGTTAATTAGGTGGACTGAAGCCTCCATGAGATCAGCAGCATTAACATCAAATCCTTTCCCTCTCATTAAAGGAAACAGAGTCAATTTAATTAATGCATATTAATCCCAACTGATGCTCATTTTAGCTTTAAAAAAAAGGAAGCATGGCAGTGTGGACTTCAGATTCATTTATTTAAAAAAAAAAAAAGGAAAGTCAGGTTTGATCACTTTCTGGATCAACATATACACATTTCTTTAAATTCATTACTCATTATTATAACTCATAACATACCTGTGAAGGTGATGATCATTTTTTGTTGTTTATTAATGTTAGTCAGTTTCAGTTAGGGCCAGATGATAATTCAATAATACAGTTTGTCATCTTGCAGTCTAAAGCGTGTCTAAATGAATGTGAAATTCTTGTGTCATAGCTTTTAAAATTATAGAATTTAATACATTTACCTTCAAGGAAAAAATTTAAAATTTCACCACAACATCAACATAATGCTGTGATAATAATCACAATAATATTTTGCTCCATATCATCACCCCTCTAGCGTCTATTTCATTGATATTTCATCATTTCTTCTCTGAATGTTCCCTGCTGTTTGCTCTCTTAACATGGCTTCATGAATGTCACTGGATGCCACTTTAACTCACCCAATCATCGTGATCAGACGGTTCACCAGGGTTGTTGAAGTTACAATAATGAGTTGATCTGAAGCCCATCTATGCAACACATTGTAATAATTCCCCAGAACAAACCAGCTAATGGCAACATTTTCACAGACAGGAGATATTACTGATGATGTTTCCTCAGCACTCAGTTTTCAAAGGAAATAAATGTAATTTCTCACTTTGTATAATCTCACAGAAGTCCAGCGATTACTCTAGTTTCAATCTAGCGATTGCTTTTTAAGTTTAAGTCTTATTGCAGAAAACATCTTCATTTCCTGCCATTATTCTTACCTATGCGCTCTTGAGCAAGGCAACTTATGCCCACACAGCTCCCCATCCATCTTTATGTCCTCACTTCTGAGGCAGTGGAACTATCAGATCATAAAATAAATTAAAGTAAAAAATCACTAACCAGTCTCAATTTAATTGACAAATTTTAGCTTATATATATATATATATATATATATATATATATATATATTGAACAAAAAGTCAAAAATCAAATTGCACAAATCTTTATTTTTGTCCTTCTTATAATGAACATAACCTGAACATATTAAAATTCTTTTAAAGCACTTTATCCACAGTTTGTCTCTGAAACAATACGGTAACTGCACAGGCAGGAGACTGAAGTAGGAGACAGGAGGAGGGGAGGAAAAAAAAAAAACACAGACCAGAAAATGGAGATCCATTCCCTTCAGATCCCATTTAGAGAGGCCCTGCACATTTTTAAAGTGTCAATTGTTTTTGTCTCTTGAAGTGTAGATGGAATGTTTGAATTCCAGTATTAACTGTAGTGCCTGCTGAGTTAAATTATGGTCCCTGGGCTGTGGGGTGGGAGTAATCAATAAGAATACACGAGGCAGTGTGTAATGTGTCTGCTCCTAGCAGCAGGGACACTGTCCCCCTTACCCTGTCCCCCAGCAGGTTAGATAAATATGATACTGAAACAGGGCACACTGGATTATATGATATCAATGTAGAATCAGGGAAGTGCTATTACACTCCCCTAGCCCACTGTGAGTACTATTGACAAGGTTGGCTTTGAACACGGCAGTGAACTGCTCTCTCTCTCTCTCTCTCTCTCTCTCTCTCTCTCTCTTTCCTCTCTTTTTCCTCTCTCTCTCTCTCTCTCTGTCTCTCCCTCTCTTTCTCTTTGCATAATGTGAAGAACCACGGGAGGAAAGGGATCTATATTTCACTTAGCTTTGATTAAAATGGCTATTTTATGCCTGTGCCTTGAAGTTGTGTTTATTGCAACCACATGTTAATCTATGAAGGGCTTTCTTTGATCATAGTTTCTAATTTTTATCTCGCATAAAGAGCCAATAACATATTTCAATCGATTGTACATTGATTTGATTTTTAACATTTTCCTCTTCATAGCTGGCTCTTTTCGCTTTGTCTTTCTCATGTTGACCCTGTCAAATGTCCAACCAATTAACCACTGTGCCGGTGTTGTTGTTTGCCTGCTTACTAGTTGCTCATACAGTAACCTTATATCACTGATCTACTGAGACTATTGATTAACTCTCCCTCCTCAGCGGTGAAAGGATCAAACCTGGCATGTCTAAAAGGCCATTATCAGCATTCACTTCAGATAACCTGCTACAACCTGATACAGCCTTTCTCACAGGTCGCAACCTCTCTGCCCTCTCCAGCCATCTAACCCCCCCCTCATACCCCTCTCAGCCATCATTATCATTCTTATGTTGATTGACACGACGGGTCAAGAAAACTGCATCGTGTTGATGTCTCGCATGTGAATAATCCATGTTGCTGCAAGACATGCAAAATGTCATGCTTCTAGTTTATCGAGTGGATTTTAACATATAGGCAAATGAGAGATGCACTTTCTCTAAATTAAAATCTACTGTAGGTGTAGCGTTGAATTTTCATACACGGGGCAGTGTCAGCTAAAAATCACTAAAGATTACAGAGTATTCTTTCCAGGGAAATAAAACACTTATTTTTAGACAGGCAAATTCAATTAAACATTTATAGCAGCAACCTCAGGTCTTCATTTAGACGTACAGTCATTCCTTTATTTCAATTAAAACCCTAACAAGTGTGCTGGGGGTCTGGATTTGTTGATTTGTTGTTACGTGCTTAAAAGTGCATTTTGCATTTTGAGGAGGAATCTAGAGATATTAAAGCATTTTTTCGGGGGGCCAGGTATTAGTGACATCGCAGTTGCTTTCACACAAAAGATTTGGCAGAAGCTGATTTGCATAAGGTCAGAGTCCAGCTCCTGATGGAAGTTGTGCAGCATCCCTGTCTCTTAGCAACACTCTTTCTCTCTTGGTGCCTGTGTTGAATTGACTGGTCCTTGGCACTCATCTTTCACCAAGGAAATTCATAATGAAATGCCACCCGACAACCTGCATCTATCACCAAGAGACACTCCTCACTTCCCTCTTGGGTTGCAATACTTTTTACACTGAAATTAATAAATCAGCGCATTGTGCAAACGGCACAGTGGAGGAGAACGTGATGGCTATGTGTTGCTCAGATTTTGGTTTTAGGGGAGGTGGTGGTGGTGGTGGTGGTGATGGGGGGTAAACATGTTTATTAAGAATTGTGCCAAGATTAGAGGCAAATTAGCAGGTAATTGGAGACACCTGCAAAACAAAGGGGAGGATGGAGAGGTGGTAGTGTGCTGAGTGATAAAGGAAGAGATTGGGCTTCTGGGCTGGCCTCCACCCATTTATTGGCGGGGGAGGCATTTAAAAAGAGGGGATTTGGTATGTTGAGAAAATGACTTTTGTCCTCTACCATGTTGACAGGATCCAGATGCTGCCAAGAGATGTTAATAGAGGGTCAGATTTTGGACAATAGTATCCATCATTGCTTTCACAACTGCCTCCATCCTCCAGGCTGAACTGGTTAAAAGAAGAGATGTGCTCCAATTACTGTTTTTGGCAAAGGCAGCCAGCCATAAACTATACTGTAATTACCGCTCTGCTTATGATTTCTATCATCTTGGTCACATGTGGTCTTTGCCCAGCACATTTAAACTTAACGTGAAAAGGTCAAATCCATACACGGTCATCGCCCACTCCTTTACATCCTCCTTGTCCTTTAGCGTCGCGCAGGTCCTCATCTTCTTCGTCTCCTTCTCATTCTCCTTCTTCTTGATCCTCATCATCATCCAAGTCATGACAGGTGCTGGGCGGACATTAAACCTGCTGTTTTCTGTTTCCAAGTACGCCGCGTTTCACGACTCATTTCCAGGCAGAGTCTGGCTCCGAGGAGCTCTGCCTGAGGACATGTCTCAGTGCACTGGGAATTTTTTCAGCTCTCCCTGCTGTTGCACCCAGATACACGTGCACCCTTCAGCTGGCTCACGCCACTGCAACACTGAGAACGGAGCCGTCATCATTATTAGTATTATTAGCCCATTATTATTATTAAATGATATTTAGAGTGAAATTCAAATATTTTGATTCGGCTGTGTCAAAATAAAATCTGTTAGAATCAGGTTGCAGACTTCTAGTTGTGATTATAAAGTGAATACATTTAATTTAATTTAATCTAATTTAATAATAATAAAAAAACGCTTTGCTTCATGAAACTGTTATATGTGGACAAATTATTTACGTGTTTGTTATCACCTTTCTAACTACTGAGATCTAAATGAGAGAAAGATGAAGCTATTTTGTCTAATTTTATTTATTTATTGCCTTTGTGTAACTGAAATTATCTAATTTTATTTATTTATTGCCTTTGTGTAACTGAAATTATTATTTTAATTATTTTATAGAGTGTGATGAATTGGCGGAATGTGCTCTCTCTCAATCTATTCATCGGTTTGTTTATTTTTTATTTTTTTGCGTATTTCTTCTCGTGTGATGAGACATGCTGTGCAAACTTTTACAAACCCTGTGCATCCTCCATCTTCCTGCCGCTCAACATCCAAGTGAGCAGGGAGGCTTGTCCTCCTCCTCTGCGCTCTTCTCCGCAGCCAGAGGTCGCGTCCACTTCTGTCGCACGGCTGCAGTGACTTCAACCACAACCAAACCACTAATTGTCAGCCTTTAATAGCGACTTAATTCCACCCCCTGAGACTCATGCAAACATGTGTAAAAAAAAATAAAAAATGATAGCAACATAAAGAGTTGTAAAATAACAAACCTTTTTGTGAAGCTTTATTGATTGATGCACCTGCTCTATCTGTCCATCTCGGGATCATGGACACACCAAGTAGGTCTAATTTCTGAGACGCTCAGTTGGGATATGTCTCAATTGGGACTGAGATCAGAGGCTGTGATTGTCTATTGGTTTAGATTGGGTTGCTCAGTGCAATTCTGGGAACTTTTATTGCAATCCACAGATTGTAATGATGGAGAGCCCTCGATGTGGCAGCACTGATTACATCAGCCAGTCTCTGTGTCTACCTTTCATCTCAGGTATTTATTCGTTCGGTGCAGAGCCACAAATAGCTCCAGCTTCTATACGTCTTTGTCATTGTTCATATAGGCACGGACTCTCCATTACAGACGGTAAGATTAACAGCGTGACAGTTTCATTTCATCCATTTATTCATTCATTTATTGATCTTACTGCTTAATTAGAAGGCGACGTCGGCGTGAAAACATATCCAGGTGTTTACATTTGACTTTAAATGTGTCTCTCGTTTCCTATTCGCTGCTTTGTAATTAAATATACATCAAGTACACGTTTTTTTCCTCTGAGTGGGACTTAAAGACAGAAGGCTCCTCCTCACGCCTTAAATGATGTTTCCAGACAAAGTTTTCATCTTTTACTTCAGTCAAAGTAGCAAAACTGGAATAAAAATACTAGAATACTTATGTCGTGCATATTAGAGAAATATACTCAGAGTCGTCATAATTCAGATAAAAAACCTCTGTGCATGTTGTATTATTATTACTCATGCAGTCATGTGTATCATTAGACTGATCATTTAAATTGTTTTATATTCTGTTTGGTAGTTTAATAAAAGTTTATTTTGAAAATTCATAAATGTAACTGTCCAGTGCAGTGGAGTAAAAAGTAGAATATTTTATTGAAATGAAGTACAAGTAACTAACACAGTACTCAAGTAAATGTACTTAGTTACATTACATAACTTTTTTTTTGTCATATTGTCGATGTTTTTGTAAAATCAAATTTACTTCTTTTTTTGCTACTTTCTGTCTACTGTTCACACCAGCATTAGATTCCTGCTGAAAAAGATCCAGAGTAACTTACCAGATAAAGTATTCAGAATATTTACTTGAGTAAAAGTAGAAACACAATTATCTAAAAAATACTGTTGCTTTGCAACCAAAGTTTTACATTGCACAGAAGTATTGCTCTTTGGTAATAGCACTCCGGAATGGCTGTAAATGCATATTAAATTATTGGATTATTATTACTGATACACTGACATTAATACGACATGTTCATGTTGTTTGAGACAAACCTGACCGTGCACTCATGTTTTCTATGTAAAATCTTCATCTGCAAGTAAGCTGTCAAATAAAAGTAATGGAATAAAAGTATAAAGTATCATATAATGATATTCAACCCTCAAGTACCACCTCACATGCAGTACCTGAGTACATATACTCAGTTACTTTCCACCACTGCAGCTGACAATAAATCACACTCATGTGTCTGCAGGTTGTGATCATTATCAGCATGTGATTTCCAGCATGCTCTTATGAGAACCCTCTCTGTGACATATGGAGATGCTTCCTCCCACAGCCACACCTGACTGATCCTCTCTCTCTCTCTCTCTCTCTCTCTCTCTCTCTGCACAGATGATATCACACAGCTAACTGCGACAAGATTCCCAAATGGCTCTCCTTTACAGTGAAACATGTCATTTGACCATGTCACCCAGCTAAACCCAAATATTGTGCATTGTTGGTAAAGAGAGGTCAGGAAACCGGCGAGTCAGGTATTTCAGGCTGTGTTCTCTAATTAAGTATTCATGAAGCAAAGTATAGGTTTACACGACACTGGTGGTTCCGACGGCATCACCACCACCCCCTTACTTCCCCATGTGTAATGCTCGGCTTTCCCCCCAACGGCAGACAGGCCATCATTCCTAGTGTACTTCCAGCAATGATATCAAAAAGGTTTTTTGGTCAAGCCAAAGAAAGGTCACTCTAATAATACCCAAGGTCAGTGGTGGGAGCCAGTGAGTCTCCCAGTCATTATTCATTTGTTCACAGAGTTAATGACAGTTGCAGCGGGACGAGAACTTGGAGCCAGTAGCCATGTGATGTCACCAACACATGCCAAGGGATTATGAGGGCAGGCAGGGGACAAGAAGTGTGGATTATATAGGGGAGAGAAAAAAAAAACAACACACAGCTCCACCACCAAACTATCCATGTTTACTGCTGGAGTTATGACAAATACATGGAGCTATCACTGAATTATAACAAGTGGCTGAAGGGAGCCAAATCACAGGATAAAAGAAACCTCCAATAACCGTGTTTTTATTTATTCATACCCATCATGTCCCCCTTAAATGTTCTTTTGGGAGATTCTGAACATGTTTTTTTACCTTCGGTTTGACAAGAGAACATGTTTTTAAACCAAACGCCGTCGTTTATTTCCAGTCTTTTGGTAATTGACTCTGATACTGTGGATGTTTTCATGGTTTCACAGTCACCCACATCATGTATATATGATGCCGTAGTTAAGCACAAGAACAACACACAGCCAGAAATAACTGGAGCCTGTGGCTTTCACACACACAGAGAATGAACAATGAACACACCTAATTCAGTCATTGGGCAGGCAGCGCACAGTGAACAATGAACCCCTCCCTCCTGTCTAGCACCATGTCTGATAATGACCACATCCACCACCACTGATAGCGCTCTTCTTTTATGACCTACATGAGCATAAATACAGCTCAGATAAAACATTTCAGCGAGGATATTGAGAATATGATCATCTGTGCACATGTTGTTTTTATGTTGTATGAAAAAAAAAACACATGTTGCATATGTACAGTACCTGCTGGTCACTTGATCCATGAAGTGAAATGATCTGGTTTTGCTCCATATGTTGTTTTGTTAAAACAACATTTAGTCAAACTCTTTGTTGTTAAAGGACAGCGCATGTATTTGCTCTCTTGTTCTTTCGGGTTACATCTGCTGAATAATTAGAAAGAAAATCTGCATTTTGATAAACTGTGCTGCAAGAAGCATTTTGGCCTTTGTCTCTCTGCACCTAACATGTAGATACAGTAGAATCCCTGTTTGAGCATGAGGTCAGAATATAAATTTGAACTGCATTTTGCATTACTCTCAGATGAGTGAAGCTGTCAGACCAATAATTTGAGCTTTCAGTCCTACTTTCTGCCACTTATCCCCCATTCTAGGACCAAGGGGTCATGTGAAAATTGAAAGTGACAGTCAAACCAGCATGTTGAACAGGGCTGATTGGACTAAACTGTCATGGCCCAGATCAGAGCTCTTTAACACCAGGCCTATGAGAGGTCTTTCTGTTGAAGATCCCATCACAGGCCAGTTTGTAGGAGAAGTAAAATCCTGACAAGAAAAAGAAAATAGTATTAATCCGTATGTGTCAGCTGGCGGAAACATCTGAACAGCCACATAAATACTAAAATATACAAGAGATTGATGCAATGATCAACAAATGTAATTAACAAGAAAGTTTTAAGTAAAAACTTGAGGAACACTAACAACAAAAACAAAAGCCTGAGAGTTCAGTGAAGGGCTTTTCTCACAGACAGGACTCAACTCTCATCTCCTCTCTCAGATGAATGAAGTCCAGTGGTTTTCCCTTTGTGGTCGTTTGAATGGAAATGTTTGTATCACCTGTTTTGCGGATGATTTAATGAGCACATGATGCTGTCACATGAAAGATTCCTTGTCAATTTATATTTTGTTTCATATGCAGCATTGCATGAAGCTCCGTCAAAAGCAATCAGCTCGCCGTCATCCATTCAGATGATAATAAATCACGTCGTTATCACTTTTACTTGGGTCCATCTTTTGAAACAGAGGGAGAAGGAAATATTTTTGTCAGGTGGAAGAATAACTTATGATCCTTTTTATGTCCTGCTGAGAACCCTTGAAAATAATAATACACCACAGCAGAAGCACACGAACAACTGAAAGGCATTGAGTGTTGTTAAATCTGATGGGATTTGCATATTTTGCCTCCCTAGCAAGAAGCAGGCAAAAGAAATCACGCGGCATCAGAAATAAAAAAAAAGATGCAGTTACAAAGAAGTTGCACATTAAGAGAGCTCGTTTCTCCAGAACTCACTTGTGATTGAAAATGTGAGGATTTCAAGGTAAAAGCTTCTCGAAGTAAAGATGAATTATTTATTATTTTTTTATTGCATCTGAAAGACCCAAAGTCAAGAAGATTATTAATCAAATAATCTGTCATAATGTGCTGATTTGACCTTTGTTCCTTTCATGTTTGAGCCCGACGGTTTCTCTTTAGTTCCCTTCTCTCTTATTTCTACACATTCACTTTATTACATCGTTTAAGATGATTCAAGAGCCTCTAAAGTCACTGAAACCTTGGCTGTTCATTCATGTTGGTCCTTGCTTTAGGGAGCGCTGTCTGACAACTGAGAGATCAAAGTGTCAACTCTTGTGTCTCATGGTGGGAGTTTTAAGTATAAGTTGGATTGGATAGCAGGTTGGGTTGTTATCAAAGGAAGAAAAAAGATTTTAATTTATTTAAATCTGCTGGGAGTAAGTTTGTTATCATTTCTGTTCAATCACATCGAGAAGAAGCCAGAAAACCTTAAAAGACCAACTAGAATCAAATAAGTTGAGGATTTAACAACAACAACAACAAAAAATGTCTATTTTCCCAACTACCTTTAAAAAAAAGAGCAAGAATCCAAACTTCACACTGTTTTTGTGCTGAGCTGTGATTGGCTGAAACACCTCGATTTACCAAAAGTACTGCAGACTCAGAGTTTACTCTGTGTGTGTGTGTGTGAAGGAGAGAGAGAGGGGAAGGTGTGTGTGTGTCTGAGTTTATGTGCAACGGCACATTTCTGTTGTTTTAAGTTAAAATCAATAACCTTTTTTTCGTTCAATTGAATTTACACCATGCAGCTCACACACTTTATCTAATTACATGCCTAAATTAAATTGTGGATATTGTTGCAGAGTCTCCACCATTTCCTTCAAGACGTCCACAAATAAATATCAAATGCTCCACATCAGTTGGTTAATGACTCGGCGAGAACTTGTCCTTTCCTCTACTGCTCAACTTCAACACTTGAAACATGTCCTTGTGTGTAATGAAGCAACTTGACAATCATCTGGAAAATTATAGGGAAAGTTTGATCATCACAAAATATCAACGTTAGCTACAGGAAGACACCCTGTTTGGCTCAGGCATCAGAAAAAAGACCAAAAGTTGCTCGAAAGCACAGCAAAGAAACCATTAAAGTGCTGAGTTGTAGCCTGAAAATAATTAATAATGAAGGGTATAAATGTGCCTTCAGTGGTAAAATGATCACACGAGTGTTCTGGGTTGAAAAGGGGTTCCACATTTTAACTATAAAGGTTCTCCTGAATCCATGAGAGAGTCATAAAACACTTCAGAGTTGTTTTCCTTCACTCCTTCTCTCTGTCGACACACACCCAGCAAATTAGAGCAGAGTGTAGAGCAGGTTTTGTACATTCAATTTCCTCTGACACACACACACACACACACATACGCAGACATTAGAGACAGTGTTGCTTTAATTGTGTGATACGTGTTTTAATGTAAGAACAAAACAAACAAAAAAAAGCAACTCAGGCTCGCCTCCCTTCCTCTAAAGGATCAGGTAAAAGGCTCCTGCCTTCCAAACTCATCCCGTGTCCGTCCCAACATCAGAATTCTCCAACCCATGTTCTCCTTTTTTTTTTTCTTTTTCTGATTCCACTGATCTGAGCTTGAAATGCGAAGACAGCAAAGCACTAAGCCTTCAAACGTGTGATTTTTTCAAAAGATCTCTAGAAGCAATCTCTGCCTGACTGACCCCTGACAGCTGCAGATCTCTTTATTTCTCTCTCTGCTGGCACTTCATTTGGTAGAAAAGCTCTCAGATTCACACCTCTATCAGGCAGCACAAGTGTTTATTATGTGCATACACACAGACTATCCCGTATAGTGCACACCTCAAAGGCATGCAGGCTGCAGTCTTTTAACAAACATCCTGTAATTTTCTGACAAAGGCGTACACGTTACAGCCATTTATGTCTTCATATTTATTGCACAATAATATTAAGCACTTGCTCAATTTAAACTGATTAAATATTGTCATAGAAAGCTGGCTCCTATTTGTAATTCTTCCCAGAAACCAAGTGTGATCCATGAAATATGTTTCCTTAACACCAACGATGAACCTGCACTGTGTCCTCTGTGCAGACACATCAAGTAAAATGATTTGACTTCCCCCTCCTGCTTGCACACGCTTGTTTTTTTTTCCCACAGTGAAATCCTGAAGATTTTACACTTAAAATCAGCACAACTCCAGAAGAAAAAAAACAACTCTTTAGTGTCCAAAGGAGAAAAAAAAAATCTAAATTTGCATCACTGTGTGATAACATGGTTCAAAGCAAATACACACATACAGTAAGTAGTAGTTAAATTTAAATACACTCTCCCATTTTGTTAGATTATAAATATCCACACCACAACAAAATTACCTGAACAATAGCATGTGTTCTTATGTGCAGTTTGTCTTGGTTTTATTATGGCAGCTTTTCCCTCCGTCACTCGGAGTGCAGGGTTTGCTGGTGCCTCCCTCTGTGGAAATGAGACTGCAGGCTCTATCATTAGATCGGATGGCAAGTCTTTATGCAAAGTGTTTTGCATAATTACATACCAAAGCCAGAATAGCCACCCTCAAATTTTATGGGTCACAAAGCATCAACAATTGCCGCATTATTGTCCACCAAACTCCAGCCCCACCAATGACAAGGAACGAAAGAAGAGAAGAAGAAGAAGAAGAAGAAGAGAGAAGAAAAACTCGTCTGCCTAATCTAAGCTTGGGAGATTGAATTTTCATTCCAATAAAAAAGTAAAGAAGATTATTGCCAAACTGACAACTTGTTTACATATAGTTGTAAAGTTCAGAGGACTGGCCAGAGCTTTCAGGGAGCGTGAACACAACATGTGAGCGTCAGTTCAGTCCTGCATATTCCCAAACCTTCTGTGCAGAAGTCATATTTAGAAAAAGGAAACTTTTGAAAAGGAAATGAAGAAGTTCATCACGTGATTTTGC
The DNA here is from genome assembly GCF_000972845.2 of Larimichthys crocea. NCBI lineage: Eukaryota > Metazoa > Chordata > Actinopteri > Sciaenidae > Larimichthys > Larimichthys crocea. The sequence goes on along the minus strand of NC_040031.1, from coordinate 18,076,924 downwards.
GCATTTTATATCATTAAAAAAAATATTTATATCGCGGAAAACACCTAACAGTAACAGTTAAATTATAGCAGGATGTGTGTGTATGTGTAATACAGTAGCTGTAGTAATTAACTAATATTGTTCATTATTATTAAATCTGTTTTACTAAATATATCGACCCTGCAGGAGAGATTCGTTTTATCTGTTTTACTAAATATATCGACCCTGCAGGAGAGATTCGTTTTCACAGAAACATTATCGTTAATTGAAGCAGCTTAAGGTGATTTAATGTACAATACATTTTTATTGTAATAAAATTATACTTTTTTTTTTTTTAAATAATCCGATGAATCCGATTACAATAATTATGTTGCAGCTTTTGGAGGCGATAGAAGAAAAAAACAAGCAAATTAAAATCAAATTAAAAACGAATAAGTAAACAAAATGATCTCAATTTATTTTCAATAATCAGAGTCTTATTATTATTATTATTATTATTATTATTATTATTATTATTATTATCTGATATAATTATTGGCTATTAATTCTAACATCGTACTGTTTTTACATGTCGTGTTTGTCAGTGGATGTCGGTCGATGGCAGAATCAGCTCCAGCAGAGAGATCAACATGAAAACAAATCACATCTCCCTCATAAAACAAAATAATTTAAAGAGTTTATGAAGGCGCTGACAGCTGAACACGCTTTGATTTGTACAACGTGGAAAGAAGAAGAAGAAGAAAAAATCCCGCTGTGACAGTTCAGAAGCTCAACATATCAGCGAGCATGTAAACTGTTCGATGGTGTTAAAACCGGATCCATCAGAAACAGGCTCGACACGTCAGCTCCATCAGACTGTTATCACCAAATATTTGTCAAGAATAAAATAATAATCGAAATATGAAGCAGTGATGATGCTCTGCAGGCTGCACAAGCAAACAAAGAAACTGAACTTTGTCTTCTTTTTGTTTATTAGTGCACCTGAAATTTAATGTTTGATCAATTTTATCGATATAATTTGAGCCGTGGCAGCAGTTTACGCACTGTCGTGTTTACTCTTATTATCACTATTATTATTATTATTTTAATTCTTTGATTGAAACTGAGAAAAAAAACGAAAGAGACGTGGTGAGGCGTGTAACACATGGAAGCTGCAGTCGGTGCACAGCTCAGGTTAAATGTGCAGAATAGCGCCATCTCGCTGTTGCGGCCTGATATTCCATCACATCTCTCTCTCTCTCTCTCTCTCTCTCTCTCTCTCTCTCTCTCTCTCTTCTGCTGAGACCCTCCGTGAAGATTTGTCCTCTCATAAGGTTGACCGATTTCTGTGTGCATAGCCAGCTATGACAACAGCCTGCATGCTTTTGGCGGCCACCGGTTATATGTGTTATCGCTGTTCATTAGTGCAGGGGGTCCCGGAGCGGGTCCCGGGACCTGCGGGGGTCAGTCGAGGAGGAGAAGTGGGGGGGTGGGAAGAAAGAGAGCGAAGGAGGGAGAGAGAGAGAGAGAGAGAGAGAGAGAGAGAGAGAGAGAGAGAGAGAGAGAGAGGGTGGAGGGGGGGTAACGCGCGTCCTCAGTGACTTCAGAAGTACTGTCATCTGACTGTAATCTAATTCAACAAAATTATCACAGTCCAACATATACAATAGTTCCCCAATCTGAGGTCCCGGGACAGCTCGTGGGGGTCAGTGAGGGAGATAAACAGGGTCCCCAGAAATCAGAGGAATAATTTAATTTCTCTCGTGGGTCATGAACGGTCTGCGGTTGCACATTTACAGGATGTGTACGTCTGCTGATGCTGAGCCTGAGATTTCTGCCTCACGGCTGCTATCTGCTCGTCTGCAGTTCATGGACAGTGTGTGCACCAAAATCCCATCAAGCCACAGAAAATGTCAGATGTGGGTCCCTGTGACAAAAAAAACAAAACAAAAAAATCTTATCAGGTCGGGGATCCAGGGTGGCTGTAACGCGTATCTACGCGCGGGGTGTTCTTGCTGTGGGAGTCTTGGGTCTTATATGGCAAAGGAAGTGTTGTTCGTGCACTTATTGTCTTTGTAATGTATTGTTATGTGGTTTGAGATGAAAGACACAATGGGCTTGTGGACCGTTTCTGCAAAAATCGATTTCTTTTTTTTGCCTTTTACAAATTTGTGAGGCGCAAAGGAGAAAGAAAACCCAGCATCAGTGGGCTGTGGAGATTCCCTGCGTACAAGAAAGTGGGTGGCGGTTGGATGTAAGGTCAACATTAAAGTTAAACTTTATTTATCTGACCGCTATTAGAACATGTTCGATGCCCTGCGACATTATTTGCAAGTAAGAACTGATCAAGGAAGGCAACTATCCAACTTCTATACAGCAATTCAAAGTCTGCAGGCCAAATAAATGCAGCCAAATGGTGCGTAAAAACGCACACACGAGTGCACGTTTAACTGTATGCAGGCCTTTGTGTTTTCTCCCGTGTTTTCATGCGTCTGGTGTTTCCAGTATAAAGACGCCCCAATAAGCTTCGTTGTGCAGAAATGTCAGTGACATTTCCACGGAGCCGCAGCGAGGAGCGAAACAACACGTAGAGCTGCTAGAGAAAAAATAAATAAAACTTCATGGAGACAGCTCTAATGATAAGACTGTGTGCAGCGTGGATTTACACACGGAGAGTTTTCTATTAATTTACAAGAAAAGTTTGAATTATTTTTATGTTCTTTATCTTTTTTCATATTAAAAAAAATTGTGAACGTGTAGGCTGTTATTCATTGTGTTGGTGGTGGAAATGATGACTATGATAATAACGGTGATAATGATGATGATGATGGTGATGATGATGAAGACCAGACGAGAAATAACGCTCAGGGTGTGATATTTATTTCTTTTTTCTTTTCTTTTTTTTTTTGTTAAAGCACCTTCAGTCTACCACCAGCATCGACCAGAATTACGCCAAATTAATTTCACAGTTTGAGGGAGCTTTGCCAAGTGCGTGTTTGAAGTTTCGGCGCACACACACACACACACACACATGGACAGACAGACAGACACACACACACACACACACAAACACACACACACACACGGTTCTCTGTAGAAAGAGCATTTACAGGGAAGAAAATAGAAAACATCTCCATCAGCGGCGGGTGAGGGCAGAGCCGTGCGTGGAGGGACACAAGCGAACCATGGCAGGCCTGCCCGCCTAATTAATGCAAAATTGATTAAACATTTAGCACTTATTTGAGCAATTTATGCCACATTTCCACGTCCGCATGAGCTAATGTCCAAAATCTTCAATATTATCATCCTCATCCTCACATCATGGGGCTCGAGTTGGACACCTATGCGCGCACACGTGGACGCACGGGGAGGGAAAGATGGGTAAACAGACCTGCGCAATTGACATCGTCAATTAAGTTGACTTAATCAGCCATTTCTGTAACCACACACACACACACACACACACACACACACACACACACACACACACACACACACACACACACACACAGCGAGGGGCCTCAAAACCACGCACGTGATCCCTGTCTTGACGTGTGTGTGTGTGTGTGTGTGTATAAGCTGAGTTGTAGTCACACTCGGTCTCCTTCTCCAAACTACTTCAGAGTGACGAGTTTGTAACATTAATACCGCGACCCCTGGAAGACTGACAACCACTGCGGTGCACCTAATGGGGATCTTAATAAAGTATCTATGTACCCCAAGTAACAAATCAATACAAGATGTAGGCCTATATCGATCAATACCTATGAAGTAGCCCTGATGAAATAATGCGTTAGGGGTTTTTGGAGGCTGAGGGGGGCTGTCTAATATCCAGGAGAGTGTTTGCGGTCTCTTCAATTCATCCCTCCGGCTCAGCGCTCGTCTTGGTCCTCTCCTCTCTCCCTCTCTCTCTGTGTGTTATCGTGTATATTAAGACAAATCAAATTGCATGCTGTAAAAATACTGTCTCCCTGCTTTAAAGCATTGGGCATATCGTTATTTGATTCCCTACCCACTGGCCCCGCTTCTCCATGAAAGTTTAGTCCTCCATCGGCTATAAATACTTTTTTTTATTTTTTCAACTTAATATAATAGACTATAAGCGCCAGTCATGCTTACTCAGTGGCCAAATAGAGGCTTGCGATCGGATTTATTTGGCATGCAAAATTCAAACTATCATAGGAAATGTTGGCTGCTCCACTGGCATTGAGATAAACTCATGTGAGCGCGCTCTGGGTTAAAAGAAAACTGAAATAGCCTTCTGAAAACAGGGGGGAAATTCAACATGGGGTATATTCACACTCTTGCTCCACATCAGCTGCAGTTGTCTTTATCTCCCCTATTTATATCACCACAAAGCGCTGCGCCTCTTTTGAAAGTCTGGCAGTGTTTTTTCTTCTTCTTCTTCTTCTTTTTTTTTTTTTCAATTGAACTTTGCCACGTTGGTGTTGATTGGTCCTTCTTTCTGCATTTTTTCTCTCTTTCCTTGCTATCCACAAAATGAAAACTCCACGATGAGGAAAAAAAAACAGGTTTGGTTAAATAGGACAACTCCACTCCTGCAATATTCTTCTTTAAAAGAGACTATAATGATCATATGGAGTTAGTTCGTGTGTGGACGCTGTGGCGCAGACAAGTCTGAAAGCACCACATGCAGCCAGGAGGTCGAGAGCCTGTAATATTTCTTTGTACAACTACAACGTCCAAACTCGCTTATGTCCAATATCAAGGGAGGGGAAAAGGCGCTGGTGTTGTCAACAGCACGATAATATGTTCCTGCACAGTTATAAATTACAGCCGTGGGTCACGTATGATGTGCAACACATTTCAGAAGAAAAATCCCTTAATGTTATTTTACTTTAATACAAGATCCTGCTCCTTCTGATCGTGTTTAAAAAAAACACAACATCACATTTGGACTCTCCCCCTAGGCAGGAGGTGGGTGGACTGGCCGTATACTACCTCCTCCATTCACACAGACAGACGCAGTGGGATACAGAGTGGATGACAGGTGCTTAAAACACACATTACTTGTAAAGTTGCAGCCTAATAGCAGTCGGCAGCTGTTGTCGTGGTTTGTTCAGGGAAGGCGCCTGCGTGTGCAGCGCCGGTCGCTTTTCCCTTTGTGTTAAAGTGAGCTGAGGTCTCCGAGGTCTTGGAGCTACAGTTCCAGGGATAGCGGGTAGATGGCACAATTTTCTTACATTTATGTGCAGGGAAGCCTTGTGCACTAAGTAGAAGTGGAAGGCAGTGTGTTTTTAAAAAGGTGGAAGAATGTTTTGGAAATGTAGAAATGAGAATGCATTTTAAATAAAGTCAATTTAAAACAATGAAACACACACTGGCTGTAGATTCAGGCTTAATCATCACTTTATAGCTAATTTGTAAGGAAGGAGAAATTGCAATAATAATAAACATAATATTGTTTTATTTAAAGCCAGTGTACTAGGCCAACATAAGAAACAGGTGCCCCATCCTGCCTTGCGTTTGACTTATAGGCTACACTGTAAATGAGCTGCGGTGCCTCAGCCCTATATATATGCAATAAAGCGCATGCAGTATGGGCTAATCTGTCATAGTGATAGTGCCAAGGTGCAAATAATGTGCATATTTGTCGCTTAACTGTGCGGCCGTGCGTGTGTGCGTGTGAAAGAGACGGAGAGAGGGAAGACTGCAAACCATATTCTTATCTTATTAAACAAATAGCCTCTCTAATAGCCCGTGAGCCCTAAATAAGTTCTCAGCTTCAGTGTGTAAACCCCAGCAAGCTACCAGCACAGACTCCACTGCGCGCACACACGCCTCGGCCCCGCAGCATCCTCCGCAGCCTGTAGGATTTTTCTTTATGGAAAGGGGGGGATGGTGGATGGTGGGTGGTGGTGGTGGTGGTGGGGTATATTGGGCTACCAGCTCGTGTGTCAAAAAGTTCTCACGTCACACAGACGTAAATAAAAGTGACGTCGCAGCGAGTTACACCTCATTAGTTTTTTTGTACAATGCTAATAAATGAGCAGAACTACAAATTATAGAGTTCAGCATTAAACATCACGCTCTGTCAACTGAAATCAGTCCGGCCAGCGTCGAGATCCAAACCCGTCCAAACCTATTCTGAAGCTCGACTTGTGATCTGTGTGTGATTCAGTCTGATGTAGAGGTCTCGATCCTCTCAGTGTGCTGTTATTTTACAGGACGGTGGAGTGAGATGTGCATTTTGTTGTTGTTGTTACTGTAAATACGTGAATGAAATCAAATTGGCTGACTGGTGATGTGTGATGTCCACTCTTAATTATCAATGTTGGGGCTTTGGATTGGATATACCTCAGAGACTGGTTGAACAGGCAGTGAAAGCATCACTGTATGGATAAATAGCGCTTTCAGCAAGAAGCCGAGGATGAAAGACCATCAGCATCACATCATAATCATCATTTTCATCATTATCAACAGCAACAAAACCACACACACTCACACACAAACACACAAACACACACAGCAGCAGCAGCAGCAGCAGCAGCAGCAGCAGAGACTGTGGACAAGTTGGCTTCTACACCCATCCTGATTAAGCTTCTATACAACAAGACTAATTTCAGGCCTAACTCTAAACTAACGCCAATGCTGCTAATAATTACTGCCATGGCCAACAAAAAAGGGTTATAGCATCACAATAGCACGCGGGTAAATAATTGGCATTTAAACCCATCACATCTTGGATAGTCACACATTTATGAATTAAAAGATATAGAAAAGTTAACATGCAGCAACTTCCAGTAGTGTTAATGAAGCTCAGTGATGCAGCTGGAAATCAAAAGTAGACCATATATAACGCAAAGAACAGCCAGGGATCTGAACAGAAAGTGACTGTAAGTAACAGAAAATAATTTAAAGTTTTTTTCCCCCCTCCTTTCAATACACCCGTATTATTATTACTGAGATTATTTGGATGCTTCTATTTATGAGATATGCTGTATAAATTCATCCCATTAATATTTATGTCAGCGCCCAAAGGTGAAACAGTCCGCAAATAAAGCGGTGGAGAAGCTGAGGTAGATATTGCACCACCACGGTGAAAGAGGAGTCTACTGTTATAAAATGATCATCATCAACCTTCAGTGCATTATTTCCCAAAACAAAATCATTGATTGGCTTTTTTATTATTGTTATTATTATTATTTTATATATATATAAAGTAGTTAAAGTAGTAATATGGCCAAAAAGTGAAGACGTTGAGCGGGGCCTGTTGGCTCATTGAGTAATTATTTTGTAATTCATTAATCACTTTCATGGGGCAAAAGGGCAACATCCTGCCACAGCAAATTGACTCCAGTCCCCCCCCCTCCAACCGACCACACACGCCACACACACACATACACACATACACGCACCACATACAAGGACAAGTTCACACGCAAAGTGTGGGAAGTAAAAAAAAAACATGGAAAAACTTGTGTTTTCAAATTCATAAATTATAATTTAATACCAAGAACAAATTTACAGCAGAATGCTTGTTTACAATAAGCTAACACAAACAAACAAGAATTGTGTTCAACTATAAACTTTCACACACACTCACATATATCACTTGCAATTAATAATAATAATAACCCATAAAAAAAGTATCTATACGTTATCAATACCCTGCAGTCATATATTTTTATATATTTATATAAAAACGTGGGTCAGTTTAAACTGTTCATAATTACAATCATGTATCATTCTCTGGTCCATATGCGGCTACGAACAGCCAAAGATCAGTGTTCAATCAGTGATCCCTTTTAATTCAACCACAACATGGTGTTTTTTTGTGTGTGTTGAAGAAAAGCCTCGAAACAAGGACAAAATTGCTAGCTTCCAAATACACACACGCACACATACACGCGCGCTCACACGCACGCACACACACGCGCTCTCACGCACACCCACGGCACCTGTCAAAGACCAAAAAGGAGCAATAACACCAAAGTTAAAATATCAACTCCTTTTCCAAACCTGCTCACCCTGTTTAAGTCTGTAGCCTAATAATGAACGTCGTTTTCTTTTCTTTTTCTTTTTTGTTTCTTTAAATACAAGGGCTAATGTACTGAATGCACAGATTATATCTATACAGTCAAAAAAGAGAGAGAGAAAACATTTACATTTATATATCAAAGGTAAAATAGGTTAGCGACCTGTGGCCATGCATTCACAGTCTAAATATACATGAAAAAGAAAACATTTTTGTAGTAATATGTATATACATTAAAAACATAACTTTCAGTGCTACTAGCTAAGTCTGCCACTCAATTTTGAAGACGTTGTATTACCGAGAAAAAAAATGGCAACCACAGATTTTTCTTAATCACATATACTTTGTATAAAGGAAAAAACTCGTTGAAATGAATTGACCTATATTTACAAGAATACTGCCTCTAATCAGTGTTTTTCAAGTGAAACACACGGACTGAAGTTTTTCAAATCTAATTGTGTCCCCCCCACACCCAAAAAAAAAAAAAAAAAAAAAATGTTGTAGGCCTACTTTAACAACGTTTTGATAAGAAATCACATCATGCTTGTCAGGCACTTAATGCTTGAAGTGAATAAAGGGTGACATTTCAGGGACGCTTTAATAATACTGCTATTAAAACACTACTCTGGCTAGCCTTCAAACTTTTATGACCCTTGACCTCTCCAATTTTTTTTTTTTTTTGTTGAAACAACTAAGTTATGCTTTCAGTGCAGTTTGAGTTACTGCAAACGTCCTTAAATGCACATTTAACGCATTTAAAGCAACCTGTCTCAGAAACCTCTATAACAGCAGCTCTAGGCAACTTGTAGGATTTTTTTTTTTTCTGTTTAAAAAAAAAAAAGTGTCCAATTGGGGGGAACTGATGCCAAATATTCAAAATGTGGATGAAATGGGGAAGAGTCTTCTGGATAATAATTTGGAAAACAAAGTAGTTCATTTATCTTCACATTAATAAAGAGCTAAAATGTTTCCGCTGGGTCATAAAGTTGAGCATGAACTCTTAAAACCTCCCTTTTTTTCCCCCAGATGGTATTGGTCATCCTAAGAATATAAGTGCGCTTGCAGCATTAAGCCTAGATTATAAGCCTATACTCCTATTGCTGTGGTTTTAATTCTTTTTAGAACTTTTTTTTTTTAAACATTATTTCACCTTTTTCAAAATAAATCATTGTCTTAGAAAATAACACCACCTGTACTACAGAAATCACATAGGCCGGTTTGGAACCAGAAAGGAGGAACAAAGAAAGTACAAAAACACAGCTATACATGGACACAGGACAAGTCATTTGAGAAAAAGAAAATTCACGTTTCGTATTTTCCCTTTCTCCATTTTTTTTTCTTCTTTTTTTTTAAAACCCAAATTATCATTTTTAAATGCACTTAATACTTAAATTTTCCTTATAAGGATCAACAAAAATCCCCTTTCCTTTTTTTTTCATCATTTTCTTCTTTCATTAAAAAAAAATGAATCGAAGCAGGTTGTTCTGCATGAACACTGGGAGCTTGTATCTGCCATTTTGAAAGTTCAGTGGATGTCTCATTTTTTTTTTCTTTTGGAGTAGGGGGGAATTCACAGTCATTTACGTCAATGTCTTTCTTCATGAAAGCCAGCCCCGTGTAACAGCCGGTTGGGTTTTTTTTTTTTTTATTCCTTCCACAAAAGCAGCTATAATCATTGTAGTCTCGCAGCCCCCCAACCCCACCTTTTGTTTGTTCGTCTCCTTCTTGGTTTACTGAATTGACATGTAAGGCCAGTTAAAACTGCTCCCCGAAAGCAACATATCCCTGATGAGAGTTTCAATTGGGGTTTTACCTACCAATCGGACGAAAAATAACTGTTCTATGACCGAGGAAGAGACTGTGCGGAGGGAAGGCAAGCGGAGTAACAACTTCCCAAACCGTGTTGGCTGGTTGGGATACTGGCTCCGGACATATTCCTCCAGGGCGCACTGGGACTTCTCCTGCAAACTTTCCACATGGGCCACATCTGAGAGGCCACAAGCATCTGAGAGGGGGGGAAAGCAAATAAACATTAATAAAGTGTAACCTAAAGTGTTTCTCTCACTAGGAGTTTTTTTCCCCCACTGTGGTGGTGAAAATTGATAGCCTGTCGTCATACTTAGAAAGAAGCAATTATTTCAGTAAATTATATCTCATCCCATTATATGTAAAAGTGGAGTTTATTTGTCTCCAGGCTTGTTTTCAAAAATAACTAGTGCACATAATATTCAGTGTGTGAGAGTGATTTAATAATAACTTGTAATCATAATAATAACATTGCGCTGAGCGAATAATTACCAAATCACAGATAAAAAATAAAAATAAAATAGAGCTCTGCACTGTGATGGCAACTTCTACTGCTTTAGCAATTATATTATATTTATGTGTATGTAAATATAATCTTGAGTTTGTCACTGTCAAGAAGCAGATGAAAATGTGAGTGTTGCCTCCTCATCCTGATACGGTGTTCCCCTCTCTGTCTCTCTCTCTCCCCTATTTTTTATCGCTCTTATAACTGGGTTATTTCCCTCGATAAAGCCACTTAAAAGTGAACTAAATAATTAAGCATATTCATAGCTTAACACTGCGTTTTTTTTTCTGTTTTTTTTTTTTTTAGATGGGCCTGTCTTTCACAGTCACAGGCAGAGAGAGGGGAAGTGGGGGGGAGGAGGAGGAGGGAGGGAGGTAGAGAGGGAGGGAGGGAGAGAGGGAAAGACAGGGAGACCTACTGACCTTTAGTGAGCAGAGATTTAGCTTGGAAAAAAAGGGCCCATAGCCTACGGAGTTGCCGTCATACTATACCACCAGAGACGCATAATCACTATCTATGCTGCTGTTATGTGGGCGGCAGCTGATTATGTGCCAAAAAAACGCTTGTACGCGCAGTGGTTAAGTTTGTAAAGTTTATGCACGACAACAACCAAACCACCAAAGTAGCAAAGGCGTGTCATTCAAGCTACAACACACCAGCTCAGGTTCAAGCCTCCGGGACTCAGGTATGGAGAAGACAAATTAAGCCATCGTGGCCTCATAAAGGCTCAATAATAATATGAAATATGATTTTTTTTTGTTCCTTAAAGAATGGGCTAACAAGCCATCAAGAAAACAACAGAGGGCTGCTTGAGTTAAATGAAATAGTACAATGGCTGATGGCTCGCAGGTATGAGATCATATCAAAGACATGCATCTACTCTAAATCCCTTGCATACTATATACTAATATATATTTTCCTCTTTAATGGTGTAGCTAATGTAACAAAATAGCAGGGAGGCTCGGGTCATGACCTAAATCTGGAGCAAGTCCAGAGACACCTTGAGTACTATAAGGCGCAGAGAATATTTCTGCAAATAAAAAATAAAAAAATCAAAGCCGCCCCTTTTGTCACTGCTCAATATCACACAATACAGTTGGATACTAGCATATCTTCTATTACAGGGTGTGCATGGGTGCTGCATGCTTTCTCTCGGACGTGTCTGTCTCGTCTAACCCCCCCTCTAAATGACAAGAGAGCGTTGAAACCTGCGCTTTGCTTTTACTGTGTGCAAATGGGACATTAGGCTTGTCTTTCTTTTTTCTTTTTTTTTTCTATTCCCCTCCCCCTCGGAGCCTGACATCATTTATATCTGTCATTCCCTACAAACAAGACGTGGGGTATACACACATTGATAAATGGCGTTAAAAAAAATAATAAAAAAAATAAAAAAAATCAAAGTGTAGCAATTCATCTGCAGGCTATTTGGATTCTCAAAAAAGTGTTTGAACAGCTAGATTTTATGACGCCTAAGGCAATTATTGTGAAGTTATCAGTGTTATTTAACTCGTGGATATGTTGTGAGGTTTTCAGCCAGGCTGCACTTTCCTCTATTTTGCTGGCAATTTAATTAAAAAATCTCTTGCGTGGTCATGCCATGATTTCCAGTTTATCCCTGAGTGTGTGTCTGATAGATCACTTGATTAATCATGTGTTTTTTTTATTAGAAATTATTAGTCTAAAAAAAAAAAAAGACTTGACCACGAAGGCTGTATAGGTGAATGTTTAAGCATGGTGTTCATCTAAGACAAGCAACAACCTCTAGCAAGTGCAGATATATTTAGGTCAGCGTTGATTTAGCTGATGTCAGTGTGTACGTTAGTGACATTCACACAGGCTTTTGAACTTGGAGTGTGCCCCGTCTATTGTCTTACCTGTGGTGAAGAGCACAATTGCCTTTAAGCAGCTATATTCAGCAGAGTCAACGTGCAAAGCTTTGAGCTTTTCCACTTGTTCTTGGAAGATCCTAATGTGGTCCATAAAGGCCACCACTCTGTCCGCAGACATGGGGGAGGCGTGAAGGCCAGCCGCCGCCAGGAGAGGAGCCACATGCAGGGGCATGGAGCACTGCGCGGCGTTGAGCACAAATAACTCACTCCACGTCAACCTCAGCAGAGCCACCTGGTCTGTGATCTGAAGGTCTGGAAAGAAGGGAATATTCCTGGCCCACTCCACGGCGCTGAAGAGCATCCTGGCTGCTAGTTCACAAATGTTCTCGATGCCCATTATGTTGTTGGGCTGCATGCATTGACTGCCATACCGGGACGTCGGGTAGGGCTCCGCTCTCAACAGAAGAGAGATATATCCGGATAAGTAGGAATGGCAGTGCAGTGGGTCTCCATTTGTCAAGGCGAACTGACCGTGGTGTGGCTGTGTGGGTGGCACCCGTCCCCTTTGCACGGCTGCAGTAAAAAGAGAAACTACAGATATTGAAGCCTGAATTCTACTAATTTTCACACAATCACTCGGAGCACTTTAAATATTTAACATTTTACAAGTACAGGGAGGAAAAAACAACTCAATCAAAAGCTTACACCAGGATATAATAAATGACACACTGCATGTTTGCTAGGCTGTGTAACACCAAAACACACACACGCACACACACACACACACACATTATGTTATTGCATTGGAGTTTTTTTTTCTTTTTTTTTTAAAGACAGGCTGCATTGATAATAGTGAGACTAATCTTGTAGTGAAACACATGGGATGCGCTTTAAACGCGTTGAACACAAGCCACACACATGTCTCGCTTTAAAATGATGTTATTCAGCAACAGCAACATGAGCTGGCTGTGAAGGAACACAAAGAGGGCAAGGGAGACCTTGCATGTTTAACCCTTAACCTACTTAGCAATTCATCTCGCTTTACCATACATGATGCAGGCCTATTTTTCGACTAATATTCAAATAAATTCTTGCGCTTAAATGGAGCCTTTGTATGCATAATTCAAGCGGGTGGGGGTCTCAGATTGAGATACACTGAGTAAGACAGTGCAGGGTAGATTGTTGAGATGTAGCCTGAACACGCTATCTCTTAATTCGATACTCGCCATAATAGCGCAGAAAGGCTATATTGTACAATCTGTACAGATGTATCTCTACGCTCATCGTGGATTCATCTAAATATAATTTTGATAAGCCTGAGCACGGGGTCGGATCTTATTTGTGAAATGCATAGATATTATTGCGCTGGAGCTGGAGTACAATAACGCAACGCTAAAGAGGGAAGATCCGGCGAGCCCCGTCTCGACCACAGCAGAGAGAGCGGCTCCATGGCGTGCTCCAGCCGCACAGCCTCAGAGAGAACAGCCGGGACAGAGAGCAGGCTATGGGGGGCGACATGGTTTCATGTCTGGGAAAAGCATACAGACGCACAAACACACATATATGATATAAGAAAACAAAAAGTCCCAATACCTTCCCGTCTCATGCCGACTTTAAGGCATTTTTTGAGGCGGCAGTACTGACACTGATTGCGGTGGTGCTGGTCGATTGGACAATTCCTGTTGGCACGGCATGTGTAAGTGAGGTTCCGTCGTACGCTCCGTTTGAAGAAGCTTTTGCACCCCTCGCAAGTAAACTGGCCATAGTGTTTGCCACTGGATTTATCCCCACAGACCACACATTCAATGTGCTGTGGCTGTTTCTCCGACTGCTGCGTCGTCTGGTTCGTCGGCGTGGACTGTGTGTTGTTCGGGGGTCCTTGGACCGGAGTCTGAGGGGTCGGAGGGGCGACCTGAGAGGCTGTCAGATTCAACTGGCCTGGTTGAGGGGTGGGAAGAGATAGTCCTCCTTGGGTTTGCGAGGAAAGGGTGCCTTGGGTGTCAGCCACATCGTCCTGGGAGCCTCTCCACACTACCATTGCCATATCTATCAGTCAACGTAAAGAAACTTTTTGTCTGCCGTTTTGGTGTCGCGGTGGATAATGTCTCAAGGAAACGCGGTAAACTGTGATTAACAGCCGGACACACAAAATGTCAAATCTAGCCTACGTTGAATCCACTCTGGATCTCCCGAAAAACTGTCGATTTATTGCTGTTGGAGACGTTGCGAAGCACGTTTTTCAAAACTGATGCGATGGCGAGCTGAGTCGCTGCCTTGCGCTTAAAGGCCAAGTCCAGGGGCGCTTACAGTCAGCCATCCAGTACACCCATCAATGGGAAAGGTAGTCTAATTATTAAAAGGATCAACCGAGGTAGCATGGACTATTCAGTGAATGATGGAGCAGGTTTGGTGAGACCGTGCCTGCAGCAGCAAGAAAACAACAATTGGTGAGCACACACTGTAGCAGCTACTATCAAGTTCCAGCACAAGTCTTGAAGAAAATCACCAACTGGGGGGGTAGAAAGAAAAAAAAAATTTGCGTCTTCTTCCTTTTTCTTCCTATGAGGTAGCACCAGCAAGCGCGCAGCTGAAGCCAATGTTTTGAGAGAGCCTGGAATATGAAGACAACTCTCTCTCTCTCTCTCTGTCTCTGTCTCTGTCTCTCCCCCCACTAAAAAAAAAAAGCGAAAGCACTAAAACAAAAAACACCCCCGAAAAAGAAAAAAAACAAAGATCACAACCTGCAAACCTCCTCCGTGGACCGAAAAATAATAGGGAAAAAAGGAGTAGAGAATCAAAGTGATCAAATATGTTAAAAAGGCGGAGGTTAGGAAGTGATTTGCGATTGGTAGGAGCCGGGCTGGCAGAATGCTTTCTCTCTGATCAGCTCACTGAGCTCTCTATATAGTGAACTTTGACACGACTGCTGCAACTTAGCACACGTTACCATGGAGATCAGCTGCCATATAAGGAAGGAGAGTGTGTTTGACTGGTCAGAGCTCAGGGACCTCCCCCTGAACCCCATTGGCTAGTCGGCACTTGTGCTACTTGGTACCTTGCCAGAGCCAGCATGGAGGTCGAGAGGGCCGCTTGGTCCTAAAAGGAGACGATTTTCAGGGGGGGGGTGGTGGTGGTAGAAAGAGGAATCAATTTCTAGTCACTCTGTTCGCCCAGACTATAGGCTATTCTCAGCATGCAAGCCCGGCAAAATAAATAAATAAATAAATAATAATAAAAAAATGTCATGAAGAAAAAAGCTAAAAAATCTCCAGTTGCTGCAACAAGATGAAATATCCAAAAAGACATTTTTTTTGTCTCTTCCACACAGGTGCACCACAATATGTTCTCATTACAATAACACTAACTATCTATTGTGCTCTTATCTTACTCTTTTATGAGTGTGGCAATAAAGACAAAACACACAATGAGAAATAAGGCACCCGCACTTGTAAGAGTGTCGACGTTATTTAGAATAAATGTACATAAAACAGCATGAAATGACTTATTTGGTGTATGCGTGTGCACACAGGGGTCACCCACCATGTGAGCAAGACAATAATAATGCCACGTTTGTTGAGTTTCTACAATTTTCTCCACATTAAGTCCAACTTCCTTTATTTGTACAGGCTAATATACCTATTAGAGCTTCTCATCACACCAGGTACCATTCATCACAATCCACACCTCTTAGAAAAATGTTATGATAGGCTACTGACATCACCAGCTGTAGCCTGCTAAAAATCCTCCTGGCCACAAATATCCTCAAACACACCAGGTCAGAAAAGGCCAAATCTGGGTCTCAAAAGTCAAAGTTTGGCTTTGATGTGGACCAAAACGTGAAAGAAGTAGCTTTGAATAGAGACTACAATTTAAAAAAATGTCACTTGAGGTTAAAGGCCATGCCCTTCACATTAAGGTTAAAATGAAAGTTAAGCCGCTTCCTGATAAACAACCATATAAAAAGCTGTTTGTGGCTATTTGGATACTTCATACCGTGTGTCAGATGTTGCTCTTTAATAAAGATAATCTACAGTTTGTGATAATGACAAACACAGTGAGGGATGCCGTGCATGTAAAACGGGGTCAGTGGTTGCTGCCTACATGGTTAATCTTTTTTTTTTTTTTTTTTTTTTTTTTTTGTATTCTAACAGGCTGGCTCACTTTATGCCCGGAGGCTATCAAACTTGAACTGCAGGTAAAACTTCATCATATAGATGAACCTAAAGCCTATAGAGCTGTGTGTTAGTCTATAGAGAGCAGCAGCAGCAGCAGCGTCGGCAGCATGCATTGTCCCAGGATCTATTACAGTATATGGGTGCCCCCTAGCGTATGAAGTTTTGCTTCAAATAAGATTCAATTTAGAGGAGCCATCCGACACGGAAACTGCTTCAGTCTCGTCTCCCGCATCGACCAAACTAACGAGCACCATTTTAAACTGATGACTGTTTGTTTAAATTCTGTTTTACATGACTTGGACGGCAAAGCTTTGAGAGTTGCCAAAGTTGGATTTACTTTTTTGCCACTTCAGACAGTCCCAGCGGTGGTATTTAGACCAATTATGTCTTTATTCTAAAACAAATTAGCCAATTATATTTTGTCTGCATGACTATTTTGTCGGTTTTATTTACAGATCCCGTGAACATGGAGAGTCTGTAAATAAAAATACACCGCAAGGTAGCTCCATACCGAGGATCCAGCTTTGCTTCAAATGGTAAGTATACATTTTGCACACTTTATTCGGATAAATGGGTAAAGTAGCAATGTTTTATTCCTCTGCTGTAAATTAAATATTGTCTAAATAATCGCTCAGGCGTATCTGTTAAAATAAAAGACATTGACTGCTGCAGACAGAGCACAGACCAACGTACAGAGACGATATTTCCACAGTGCGCATTGACTACGAGACTCTGTCAGACATTCTCGCTTATTATCCAAGTGATAATTTATATGCTGATCAAAATAAGCCCAACCACTTTGCAAATAGCCATTCATAAAGTGATTTAATAGTGAGAGTGAGGCAGGAGGTTGTATTGTTATAGTAACAAACCTACCAAATGCATATGTTGCTGATTCGTCCGTAGCGGGATGCATCTTCTCTCTCTTATTCAGAATATATTTAGTCTTCTCTTTTTCGACACAGTGCTCAGATTGAAACTGGCAAAGCGTCCTCTCCAACAGACGGGATCAAACACAGAAAAAAAAAAAAACCACGCTGTTTATTGGAAAATTTGCAATGTCTGATCATGCAAAAACTTTGGAGAGCCGAAACAAGCAACTGATTGACGTTATGTGTTGTTGAGCGAGAAATTGGAAATATAAGTTGTCGTGTCGTCCGTGCAGAATGATCATTTGACTGCCTGTGGAAACGATAAGTAGGCTTTACAGCAAGCAGAGATCCTGTGCGCCTTTTCTCTCCTACAGTAATATGGCCAAAACGCGCTTGTACGCCGCTGCTTTGTGTGGGCTATACTGAGGAGGGAGGGAGGGGGAGAAGTCAGAACAGACACCTGTCTTTAAGTGTGGCGAGCATGCATTATGAGAATGTGCTTATTAGAAATTATATGGAAGGAGGTTGGAAGTAAAGACGCAATAAGACCTGTGATTAGAGCTGTAATTAAAAATGCCAAAATTATAATTTTATTACAAAATAAACATCCAGTATAGTTAACAAGAGCCTCTAAAACAACAGTCTATTTAGATATTATTATTATTCATGCGTATTATTAATTGGCTTCAATTAATATTAGTAAATATAATATGGAATTATTGTATAAACAATAAAGATATAGACTAAGTAAACAATAAATTATATATGTTTTATTTCTATTTTTTTATTTATAGCTACACCTCTAGCAATTATACATAATGCAGAGAATAAAAAGAGCTATATAAGAAATGATAATAGCCCCAATTAACCTCGCGTAAATCTATACTGGGTTGAAAAATTGAGCACTTTTTCTCCACACATAAACATTTACACACCAACACAATTGATTTGCTATTAAACACCCTCCCTCCAAAAAAAAAAAAAAAAAAAAAAAAAGTCTTGTGCTGCTGTTTTTATTTCCCGGTTTTAAAAGTTTCCTTTGTGTGATTAGTAGTTGTTCTGCCTTCAAGCAGAGGATAAAAGCACTATGTGCTCAGCAAGCCTGCCATGCACACAACAATAGCGCTGCCCAACGGGACCAGTATCGATTAAGACGAGACAGAGGACGTCGCCTGCACTAAATATTTACTGATCACACACAAATAGCTGGATCTTTAACGATTTCCCATGCTCTGGCTGGTGGAAGGACTAAATCACTTTATTATTGTTAGTAAAACAAAGCACACGCCTCTGGAACACAGCAATGGAGATGTGCTGATTGGGATAAGTGTAGTTTAATTAATCGATAGTGAGTAGATAATAGTTGAGATTTACGGGTGGGTGAGGGGGGGAGGGGGGTTAAAAAAAAAACTCTCACTCGTGTATCAGGTTAAACTGACACGTGCTCTGCGATTGGTTATTCTTGTTATATGCCAACATGCGCGGACATGGACAAAACAGGGTAAAGTCAACAGATTAACAACTATCAGCGTGAACTGGGTTCAGGATTTCTTGCATATGAAAAAAAAGAAGCTTCGAGGTAAAAAGGGGGAAAAAAAAGAGAAAGAGAAAAAAAAAGGTTGTCCTGCTGACGGCATGAAAAGCCCTCTCACACTAAAACAGTCAAAACTGAAATAAAAGTCGTCTTTCATCTTATCTCTGCCTTCACCAAGTCCTTCATGCAGATAGAGGGATACTGACCCGGAGGTCTCCAAGTTCCCGGCCTGATTAACCCTTCCAGACCCGCGCAGGAGCAAATGTTAACCAGGCTAATCAACTTCAAGAGTCTGGTTGAATTAGATGATTGTGGAATCAGTATAGAAACTAAATGATCCCACTTAAAATAATACACATATGAAGAGAAAGTTCAGTCAATTTATTTTGACAATTCACTCAATTGAAATTAACATAAAATATAAAAAAAAATTGATTAATTATTTCCAGATAGCAGAGCCCTTGTTAACGGGCAACAGGTTCCAGCTGTTTCTGCTATGAAATGAAAAACTGTCAGCATACTTTCAATATTCAAGAAAATCACTTTAAAACACCCACAAAATGTTTTTTCCTGCTCGATAAAGATGACTTGATTGATGGAGCTTGTGCCCCATATGTCATCTAATTTTTATCTGCTGCATTGCATACGTATGTATCCTCTTGTAAAGGGGTTTTGTCTCTTGTCTCTTCATAGAAGTGCTTCATTGTGATGTTGCTATATATGCAAAGATGAAGGAGAGAGAAAAAAAAAGTAGACCAATTAGTCAAATGTCTGCTTGTACATTGGGCTTCATTAAGGTAAGGAATATCTGCTGACAAAACATAATTAAAGTTTCAAGAAGTTACCGTAGACTCATAGAAAGGTATATAAGCAAGACATAACATAAGCAAAATCATATTTTTAATTTTTTAAATGTTCATAATATAACTGTGTGGGCATAAAATGATTATCTCTAAAGTATGATACGTTACTAAGAGATTCTTTTTCTACAAATGACTTTCATCTGGATAATGTATGTGTGCATATACTCTTAGATATAATTCCCTTTGATTTGACTCACTTTCTTTCTTCATAGTTGATTCTTTTTACAGACTTTAATGACAAAACTGGTCTTTAAATGATGCGTCTGTCTTTTTGCCTTCTATAAATATGTCATAATACAAATAAAAAAAGCATTCCGTTAGTGCAGTTAACGACCCTCTCCCTTACGGTAGATAAGGGACGCATGTGTGTGTAAGTGATTTGACTGTATGCATGTACATAAGCTATATAAAGGGCAGGTATATATGTTGTGAGAAAATGACATTCACCATATTGTGAAAGCGTGCTTTTAAAAACAGACATGCATGTTTTAGTTGAGACCATTTTATAAAGAGTTCAATCAGCGGTGTAGATCACTTTCTCTCTGTCTGTGTGCCCCAAGGGCCGCTATCTAAAAAGGCAATAGATCCCAGATAGCTCACTGTGTTCAATTTGCCAATGATAGATTATAGTGCCAATTTAAACAGATAGGGATCAATTTGTCTCAATGATCACTCTTTAGGCAGACTGCCAGCATGCTCTTAATGTATTTGTAAATGCTGGTTGTTTGAATCATAGCTGTTAAAGTGGTCAAAATTGTAGAGGAGATGATATGAGATATCAAGGAATGATAAATGATGTATTATTTTGGCTGCTAAAGACTGCATAGATGGAGCATATGTGACGGTTGCTTGAGGCAGCAGCATTGTAGCAGCAATGACCAGAAGGTCAATGGTTTAACTCTAAGGACTTGCTGGGAAAGTCTGGGTAGGGGAATTGTGTGATAAGTGCTCTCTAACCCTCAGGAACTACTGCTGAAGTACCCTTCGGCAAAGCAGCTTAAACCCCATCTGTCCCAGTGGAGCTGCACAGCGACCGGCAGTACAACACTGCGGTTGTACCGGGCACTTGTGAGATGTGTCTGTTTGAGTGTGACCTACCCTCCCTTTTCTTTTTTAAAAGAGGGAGAGTGGGCAGTCCACTCGCTTCACACATCTTTTTTTTTTTCATGTACTCAGACAGCGAAAAAGTTTGAGAGAAGACACAAGAGAGAAAGCTGTGGCAGCATTCAGTCCTGAGCCCAGACATGGTTCACATGTAGCCCCAAAGGCAGCAGACAGTGTATTGAATTACTGTAACTGAAGGTGTAATGTGGTAGCAGCGTGTGAGATGTATAAAGTACACAAATGGATGTAGAGAAGGCTTTCTTCAGCTTTCTGTTACAGCTATTTAATGTTGGATTGTCTGGTTTACTCTCTCCAATTTCAGCCAGAACCGTTTATTAGTTAAAACGGCAGACGTTGTTTCTATAGTGATCATTAATGTCTCATTATCGTTAGATTGACCCTATTATATGAAACTGATATTGTCATGTGAAAAACCTTTTATCTCCAGGTTTTGTGGTTTCCATGCACAGTGAGGAATTATATTGTTTGTAGCATAAAGAGAAAACATCAACACGCACACGCCGTGTTTCTCACTTACAACTTAAGTTCGACATTTTTGGAAACACTGAATTTTCTTGTGACATGTACAATTATGAGATGACCAATAAAAGTATTACTGTTTGAAGTGTCAGTCGTTAAATGAGTAGTATGTGTGCTGTGTATAACTACAACTTGCATGAGCTGCATCGATGACTAATAAAGTTTGAAGATATCATATGAGTTGTGTTTTAACTGATTTGTATACACTTACATTTCAACCATTCTACCATGATGGTTCATAATAAATGTTTAAATAAAGTTTGCATTTTTTCAACAGGAACCGTTGTTTGAACTGTACAAAACATGCTGTTAAAATCCATAACAATGGATTGAAAATAGCAACCCTGTAGTTCCCTATTTTAAAAAAATATATATTCTCTGAAGCTAAATCAGGCTTTTGCTTCACTGATTCTGCAGGATACAGTGAAGAATAAGCAATCCTTATGACAATTAGTTTGACACTCTATATGAGCACAGCATCTTTCCACGGTGCAAACGTGTATGATTTAGAGTTCGGTACTCACATTTCCTGAAATTGAAGCAGAGCTAGAAAATTAACAACAGTAACATATTACATCAGGCACTTTTACCAGTTTTAAGTTTAAAGACTACAGGCTGAGAAATCAATCAAGCTTAAATGTTTTAACATAACAATGCATTTCTCTGTGAAATTGTTGCAGACATAAAATTTATAACTATGAACAAAAGCAGCAGCCCATGAATATTGACGATGTTAACTACATCTCTACTTCCACAGGTACCGATTCAACATTTGTGAATGGAACGTAATGTATAATAGCAAATACTGCCATTTGAGGTTTTTCAATCACACATAGCCACATGTGATCAATGGTCCTTATGAACTGATGGAGGCATTATAAAACAAATGGAACGTGAATGGGACTTCCTTCAGAACAGCGACGATGAGAAAGACGATTTTGACCTCAAGGTGAAAAGCCATAAAAAACCCCCCAGAAAAACAGAAATCATTTATTCACAGGAGCTTTGTTACTTTATCTTTTATATAATCATACGAGGACACGCAGAAGCTGCTTCTAGCTCACGACATTGGAGTCAATGCTCCCTAGATGATGTCATCAGAGTAAAATCTTAGACTTGCTCCAATGACGATAAACTGAGAGGGGATTTGTGGACATGTGATCATGCCCAGAGGTTAGAAAAAGATTATTGTGCTCTCAAATACACTGTGAGGAGTCAAGAGTATATGTTCCAGTTAAGCAGAGTCCTGCTAATTAACTCCACCGCTCAGTAAGGCAATCATTCTATGAAACTTTTGTCAGTTTGTCTAATTTTACTATGTTTAGTATTTATTTTAAGATCAGTAACATTACTGATTCTAAACACACAATTTCAATGGCAATTCTTACACTTAATAAACACTGAAGTATTTGAGGAGGCCAGCTTGAATTGAGATAATACCAGACTATTCTCTTAATATAACACAGAATTTCAGTATTTAAAAATGTTGTTCATGTAGGTTATGTTAGGACAAATTAGGACTGGTACAGCACATCGACTACTTGGCAGAGTGTTCTACAATTGCAGACATCAACAAAGAGCGGATTAAGGGCAAGTCTCTGCTGCAGTGGCACAATGATCGTCTACAGATAAAAGAGAATTTTCTGAATGTAAACTGTCAAAATAAAATGCTGCACGACTGTAATGTGAAGCTGGCCGATAAGTTAATATCCAGGTAAATGATTTCCGTTGAGTCCACAAAGTGAGACTGTAATTTATTATCTCTGAAATGACATCACAGCAAACGTAGATAAGGGATCCATGTTAGTTTGTGTTGAAATGTAAAAACATCAAGATGTACCCAACTCTGCCCGCTGGCAAGTGTTACAACAATAAAATAAAACACCTGATCATGTTTGCTGGTCACCTCCCTCTGTTACACAACACCTTGGGTGAGATATTATCCAACAGTACCAACGTGGGCATGATACTGAATAATTAGACACAAATGAACACATCATTTTCTTCCAAGATGGCCACTCGGGCCATGAGTTGTGGACTACGAGTTCTGATACCCACCACTGTTCTGCTACAAAATGAAAACCTAAAAAAGCTTAATATTCATATAGGCTAACGTAAATGCATTTTTACCTCGTGTCATACATACAGATGTGATGATTACAGATACAATGTGAGACGAAGTAACAATAAGCATGAACACTTTTTTTTGAAAGTCTGCCTACAGATATTCGTATTTGTAACATTTTCAACAGCATTTTGTTGTTTCAGAAATAAAAAGGCCTTTTAACATCACACTACTATGATTAAGGTTTAGTTAGATTTACACAGATAATCTGCCAAACAGTTATAATGTTAATACTCCAAATCCGAATAAAGTGTTACCCAATAAACTCCTCATACAGTGCAGTCACAATGCACATTGTAGTGAGACCTTACACAGCGGCACCTATATCTTTTATGCCTAGATGATATGATTAGACTCCATTGTTCAGCAGACACTGCACAAAGTAAAAGAAAAGCAAACCTAAAAGACAGGAATGTTGACCATCCACAGTGATTAACAATGTGGTGAACCAACAGAAAAGACTTTGAATGTGAATCTGCTTTGGTGATTCACATTCAAAGGGTTACATCTGTTTGTGGATCAATCGACGGGAAACGGAACTGTAAACAACGACGGTGGCCGCGGAGCGTTGTCCGCACAGCGATAGCATCTGGCATGGACAAACTAGAAGGCATTAAAACAAAGAAGAAAAATAAATGTATTAGTTAAGTATAAACAGCCACTGGATGATCACCACTGTCTTTATACTGAAAACAAATGTTATAAACTGGTGTATTCCATGACAACAGCTGGCACAGGAATATGTGCTCTTGGGTAAAAACGTCAAAATAAGGTGCCCACACATGTCTTATGTTGTCTGAAGTTGAGAAGCCTCATCTGGCTTGTAAAGAAAAATATCAGGAGTAAAAGAACAACTAACACTAACACACACCTTCAGCTGGTGCCCATTAAATTACTAAATGAGTAAAGAAAGGCATGGAGCAACAATCCACATCTGAAAATGCTCTCTTTTTTGATTTAATCAGAAAATAAATATATTTTTTTATCTGGACTGACCTTATTAAGGAAGTACATGAAAAGACTACGCAACCCTAATAGTCCACTTAGTATTTAGTCATTGGATTACAGTTTACCACGACATGACTGGTTGGCCCTGGGAAATGCAGTAGGCATATTCAAATTATTTTCTAACTAATTGATTTTAATGACTATATTGGCTAGGTATGCACTTACAAACCCCCCACAGACACAAATCTACATCTCATAACTCGTCGACATGTACACTCTGGCACATACTCAGTAAAAACACCTACTTACTGGCTCATCTACTAACTTGCTCAGTCACTACAACACAACCAATCATATTCTGTTGCTTCAATATTTTG
This sequence comes from Larimichthys crocea, assembly GCF_000972845.2. Lineage (NCBI taxonomy): Eukaryota > Metazoa > Chordata > Actinopteri > Sciaenidae > Larimichthys > Larimichthys crocea. The sequence continues at coordinate 18,052,289 of NC_040031.1, read as the reverse complement.
CAGTCTGAACATTTTTCAGAAAACCATAAAGCCATTAACTATAATGGTTAAGGTAATAATCTTTTACACAGCTTATTTCAGAGGAGGATTTATAGCTTTTCAGCTCATTAGACTGCTCTAGAATGTCAAGGAATACTGACTTCTGGCTCCTTTTTTTTGATCCAGATTTTCCTCTATGAACGAAACACTAGTAAAGCTTAGCCTGTTAAAAAAGGGTGTGACTGATCCCTTCCAGGAAACATACAGTACAGGACAAATCTGTAGCGTCAGGTTGTATAACTGGCATGGGCTGTGAGCTTACAATGCAAGGATTAGGTCCTCTATGGAAAACTTTAGAAACATTGTGTACACCGACTCAAATAGCAGGTCTGCATCGCTGATGAGAACTCGTTATGTGATTGTGAAAATATCTGTCTGAAACATAAAAGGTCAAACCAAAGCATTGTCACTCTATACATAGAAAAATTATGGGTTTTTTAACCGTCGTAAACAAGTAAATTGGTATATTCTGTTTATTCTACAGTACATGTATAATCATTAACTGCAGAAGATTACAATGAAGCATTAGTGTGAAATGAAATAAGCTTTTCAATGCCTGTACCCCTATTTATGTGCCCTTTAGAGTTTCTCAGCCAGTCTGAAAACTAGCAATGGTGTGATACTTCTCACCTTCATCACATGATATAAATACCTTTGTTTACTTCTGAACTTTCTCTGTCTAAATTCAACCGCAGTGATAAAAAAGTGGTGACTGCGCCTTAAGACAAAAAAAAAAGAAAAGAAGCTAGTTTGTTTAAACACCATATTGTTTGCAGCTCAAGGTGAAAAAAATACTATAAACCACAGGGCTGCTCATAATAATATGGGTTCACATAACCAGGCTGCGAAAAATAAAGTAAGGCCATTTCATCAAGCTAATTGCCTGTTTGTGAGACGGAGCAAACTTTTCTACCACCACTCTGTTATGGAGGCTCTTTCTTAATCATAAATAGAGCCCTTGTATCCCAGAGGGACTTGCTATTCTAATTTACAATTGAACTAAAGACCAAAGCTATCAATCTTTCACAGACACTTTATTTCTGCCCCCCTTCTCTCTTGTAATTGTGGTGACATAACCATAAACAACAGAGAAAAGGCTGCTGTGACTGATCTGTGGAAATGACAGCATTAACACATGAGCTGCACATAAGCACTCCCATCCACCATGCACGTGATTGTGAGCACACGCAGACACACACACACACACACACACACACACACACACACACACACACACACACACACACACACACACACACACACACACAGAAGCACACATCAAGGTGGAATAAGCAGTCAGGGCATACATGTAAATAGATACAGTGTTATGGAGACCTCTTCCTAAAATGTTATAAGGCTTAATACATTTCACTCGTCTAAATAAAACATTGCAAAGACGCACAAAAGTTTTGGGGAAAATATGAGAGCTTTTAATTAGTAGTTTATAAGTAGTAATTATAATGACATTATTTAAGGCTAATATGTCACTTACTTATACTTAAGTTTGCAAGTTGCTACCCTTTGTATTTGGTAATAATACTGTTATAGTTAAGTTACTAATCAATTAATAAACAGTCACAAGTTTCTCACTTACTAATAACTCATCCAATAAGTGATTCTAAAAGTTAATATCTTGTTAATAAATAGATTTTGTTCCAGGTGTCCCAAACATTGTTCTTATTAATTATAACTGATCTATAACTGTATTTATAAATTAATTATTAAACACTGATAAAGCTATCTATTACTTAAAAAAACCCGATAAGAAAGTGGTAGAAAGGGGAGCTCTGTCATGTTACTTTAAATCCACTGCACTGTGTAGTTTAAGACAATGAAACTTTACGTCTTCAACAAAGCTCTGCGAAGGTCTCATGCCGTCAGTGTGTGGCTGTACGGACTCGGACACATTCCTGCTTGCAGCGACGGTGCAGTGTCCCCACAGATGCACCGTGCCTCAGTGATGCCTTTAATGATGAGTCTTTTCGTTAATGAGTTAATGCAAAAACTCTCAATGTCATCAGGAAAGATAAGAGAGAAGAAAGCGGCGCATTGTACACATAATGACAGGCTCCCTGCTTGCCCCTGAGATGTCACGGGTCAGCCATGTTAAGAATGTGTGTGCCCAATCATCCACTGATCTTTATCTGGTGGGCCTGCAGCTAACCATGACATGGGTCCAATCAGGGGTGCTGATGAATGGACAAAGGGGCCCTTGAATTGTTGAAGCTGACACATGAGTGCTTCTCTACTAAATCATGATGACATTAGCAATCAATATACCAATTACTGAACAAGATATTAAACATGTTCGACAAAGCAATGATTTTTGCAAACTGTATACTGTACATTTCAAGTAAGTCGTAACATCACGTTGCTGATTTACAGCCATTAACAGTGATGCTTAAAAGACAATTTCATGCTCAAAATATCAGAATTGAACAAATAACTGTAACAAGTTTTTTTTCTAAGATGCTAATCTAATATTTGAAGTTATAAATTGGTTTTATAAGACCAAACTGAACAGAGTCCTAATCACATTAATGTGTGCACTCATAAACAAAGAAGTATATTAGTTACTAAAGTGATTTCTGTGATGAAATCTATATTTATCTATATAATATTATCTATATTAATGCCTTTTAACATGTTGTACAAAGGGACAAATTAGGACTCTAGATAGCTTTGGATGATAGCACAATGAGGTGGAATATAAAAGGTTGAAGAGATAAATTCCAGCCGTCACTGACATCATAAAACCTGACAAATTGTAATAACGGACTGTGTAATCCACACCACTGTCATTCTCGTCTCTTCAAGCTCTTCCTGACACAGTTATAGTCTCAGATTCAAGTCTGCAGCCAGTTTTAGACAAAAAGCCCCATCCGGTCCGGTGGCGTTTGTCTTGTTCAACATTATCTGAAATCAAACGCTCTATTCCACTCCCACCGTTCCATATAGAACAATCAGTCCGGCCCTAATGTGGGAATGTCTGTAATCCTCACAAAAGGACGCTGACATTTATACCTGGCAGAAATGAATTAGACGGGGCCTGGATTCCTCCAGTGGCTTTGTGCATGGTACACTAGACTGGGTGGATAGATAATGACACTTTATTACAGGGTCATTATGGCAGGTAGCTCTCAACGATGAAAAGGCAGATCTAGTCAACATGGACAGCTCTGAGACAGGTGACCCAGCATGTTAACAAATATGGCAAATGGGCATTATGGGACCAATGAATTCAAAAGACGCTCTGGGGAAAGATCAACATAATAGCTGGGCCCATCTAAGGATTGCCAAGAAAGATAGACATCTTAAGGCTGGTTTAAGAAACTATTCTCAACTATTGTGACCTTGCTTTCCCACAGTGTTGGAAGATCAGATGGGGAAGAATCTGAAATATTACAGATGGAGAGCTACAGATGTTACATGACTAAGCTGACTTGCCTTTGTCTCTGGTCTCTGTCTTTGTGCCTGGTTGTGATTCAACAATTTAGCAGGTCATTGTTTTAATGATGTGTTGCAGTAAGTGTAGCAGTATTGCCCAAAATGTACTCAAATGTACTTTAAGTCTTTGTTTTCAAATAAACAACCAAACCTTTGTGATGAAATGATGTGGGGGGCAGTGCCTTCATCACAGTGACATTACCAGGCATAGATTGGCTGGGTTTTATTAAAAAAAATACAGCATGTAACCACAAATTTTTGTTTTCATACTTACATGTCACTTTTGAACTTTGAAGGTGCTAGCAGGCATATATATATTTTTTTACTTTAAAGCAGAAACAGACTTTTCAACTTTCATCCCCTCCTAGCAAGCGGTACCAAGTGGTATTAATGTTTATACCGACTTGATCGCTTCAAGTTTTGCTCAAAGCCTAGCTCCATGAAGAAATGATCAACAACACTTTGGAAATAAGAGAGAAGAAAGAAACATGTTGACTGAAGAGGTAAATTAAAACTGTCATAAAATTCAGGAACAGTAAAAAGCTATTTTAATGAATTGCATTGTAAAAACTTAGTTTAAATAACACTATTGCTTCACACAAACAAGCAGGGGTTAGAGTCCGGAGTAACGTTAACATTACAAAACATTAGGAATTTGTTCATTCATTTAGTCTAGGCAGTCATGTAAATCAAAACTTCATTTTCCTAGGAGCTATTGTAGCTGGTGGCAGACAGTCTTGCACAGGGAACCAATGTAAACATGGATGGTAAAGAAAAACCAATTCCTATTTTACTTCTTTTAATCCTTCAGTGGTTTGCGTGAGTGTTGAGTGTCTACAGACAATTTCCTTAACAAATCACGTCCCAGGGTCAACTCTCAGAAAGCAAACACATGTATGAGTGTATTTCCCAAAATGTTCTTATCTCTTTACAAGACACAACTTTTCAAAATAACCACCAAGGCCTGCATGGTACGATCATGGCCATATTTGCCAGTACTTTCAGTACTTTAAATGATACACTGTCATAAGATTTCCCTTTTTACTAAGTAAGATTAAGACATGCTTTGGTTTCGTCTATTTTGTTTAGGTTTACTGCCTACTTAAACTTGACTGAACAAAACACATAAGGAAGCACAAGTTAATTCCTACATCGCTCTGGATATATTGATCCTAACCAATCTACTGTCACCACTCCAGTGCAGGCTGTGGTACATTACTCGTGGCCACTGCGGGCCAAGATAGCTGTCATTAATATGAGCTTTATATGATAATACCTTGCCAAACTCAAGTTTAACACTGTACTGAAGGGTCGGAGAGATTTTCATCTGGGTCACAAGTTATACAATCCGTCTAACACCTGCTAATTTACTGTAGGAATCTGCCAGTGTCTTGGCAGTCATTTTGAAGACATTACTCTCATCAAGTTAACCCCCTAATATGAGTTTAAAATGATAGCTTTCACCTTTCTATCAAACACCTCAAAACCATCTCACTGGACATGAAATGAAGATGAAAGAGAATTAAAAACATATGTGTAAAACGTTGCTCAAAAGTCAATCCCCAGAGTAAAATGAAATGTAAAAATGGCCACATCTGCATCTGTTCTATTCCGACCACTCACAGGGGTCAGGTTGCTGTTGGTATATCGATACTACTTACAGAACTTGGATGTTCATCCTGTTCTTTTGTCACTGTGCCAAACGTTTACCCAATGAGATCAGTCTAGGTGGCTGCAAATCCTATAACATGAGATTACCCCTTTTGACTTCCCAGACAAGATAATGACATTAGCTAATGTATGAACAATAGAATACCTCTGTGTGCATTCTGATACCTCACTGAGAGAGAGGCGCAAGCACTTTGTTCTGACTTTAACCAGTTTGTTTTGAATTCTCTGTCTTCACCTGATCAGCTAAAGGCATTCACGGCCGTTTCCATCTGATATGCAACTTGGCAGGGCCAATTAAAAATAAAAAGCCTTGTTCGTCTTCTGGACTGTATTAGTGACAGAACAGTCTATTTCCTGGAGCAAATTTCTTAAAAGTGCTCATCACAGCAAGTGATTCTCATCACGTACAGTATGTGCTATTACGGGGTCACCGTTGCACAAGTGGTTTAACACCGTACCCTGCAAATAGATGTTAACCTGACAACGGCAGGACTGATTATATCCTAGTAGCTCCTTCACCTCCAGTTTATTCTCGTTCCTGATACTATGCATGTTTTTTCTACATGAGGATAAGTCTAAACGGCCTCAAGTGTGGGCTCTGATTTGACCCATTGAAGACCACAGAGCATGTGGCAAGACGAGATTAGATGGAAGAGTGAGTACATGTGTAGTATATTTGAGCCAGTGTTGGCACATTGTGTTGTGTGTGACTCTTACATGATGGACTTTTTGGATTCTAAGTTGTTGTTTTTTTCATTCATTTCACATGCATCCACGAATAATCTTGTTCGACACAAATGGATGAAAATGAATGAGAGAGGCCACTGCTTTAGCATGATATTATCACACAACAATTAGGAGAAAAAACCAGAGGGAAGGTTCTAAGCACAACCAAGGGTGAAAGTCCCTCAGCCGGTGAACTTTGTGACCTGTGGGTTTTCCATGTGACCCCACAAATAAGAAACGCCTTAGGTAATTTAAATCAAGTGGAGGTGTGTCACTTTCAAACAGACTTGACTGAGGAGCCTTGCCGGAGCGGCGCACTGCTCCCCTGACCAGATGTGTGAGACTTTTTTTTTTATTATTATTACAAGAGAAGGAGAAGCTGATAGTTGCAGGTGCAAGGCTGACATGAGGGCCAACGTTGCAGGCCTTCATAAAGGGGATATCCATTGCCTGTGTTTAATCAGAGCCAGTGGGATGGGATGGGATTCATTGCTCTTTGATGGAGAGCACTGTTATGAAGATGGACAGTCACTTTGCTCTCTAAGTGAAACCATCGTTTAGCCTCAATTCCCAGAGAAAAGGCCCATTTGTTATCCACAGGGGAGTGCAGCAGGGGTGGTTATGCTAGGTGGAGGCTGCATGTATTTTCCACACAGTTAACGTGCATAGGCATACATTTATGGTCATAGGAAGCTGACTGTGCTAAAGCCAAAGTGACAAACAATATAGACTTTTAATATCCTTTTACACCAACAGAGTAAAACTGCTACACACACGTGTACGATCTGTGCCTGCATACATTCTCGATGTGTTTTCTTTGCTTATCTACTGTTGGTGTGCATGCACACATAGTCATAGAGTAACCATGTGTTATTAATTTAAACTTGATGCTGTTACATGAAATTATTCATTCATTGTTGTTGGACAAGAACAGTATTGGATGAATCGTCTGTGTACAGCAACTACAGTATGTTTTTAGGTTAGGTAGTGCATTATAAACTATGATCATAGTGTGGTAAGTGCTAGGCAACGAAAGCATTTCGGTAAGGTTAGGGAAAGATTGTTGTTACAGTTAATAAAGATATTAAATGCATTCAGTGACTGCAGGTTTGTGATGGGACATAAACTCAGTTCTTCTGTGCAAAAGTCATGACATGTTACACGCACATCCATGCTCTTACTTTCTGTCTCGCTACATAAAGGGCAGACTTCTCCCTGCATTGCCACTGGATCTAAATCAAGAGGTGCAAAATCATCCAATATCATTGTAATCCCTCTGGATACTCTGGTGACTTATCACCACTTTCCTAAACTCAAAGAGGCGTTAAGATACCTTTAAAAGTGGGTCTTATTAACAGTCTGTCCACTCCTGTCCAGTCCTGACCTCTGTGAGTCTGTTGAGATTCATTTGAGGACAGGTTTATCAAACAGTTCCTTCTCTAACAGGAAAAGAATGAGCCTTGTCAAAGGGAGTGACACTGTGAAGAAGACAAGTCTAAGTGTAGCCTTAATTCCTTACTCCGTCATCCAGTGGGATGAGAATCACACCATGTATCATTCTGATAAAGACGCTCCACTCACCCTGTTCATGAATTTGGACTCAATTTCTAATATGCTAAGTGGGAGTGTGTCTGAAAGGTTAATATATAGGAGAAAAGGCCTTTGATTGGACATGAGTTATTGTTAATGATAATAACTAATCAAATTAAAGAGAATTAATTCAATTTGCTGAATTAGATATTGTGTTGCAGGGCCACACCCATCCACATATGCAAGCACAATGTCGCACTAAGAGAGTCACAAAAAACTCAGCAAAATGTTATCAGGTCTGACATGTTCCTAATTTTCTCAGGCTGGCACGATGCCACAGTATCCTTGCCTTAGCTTTTAGTGATTTTAAATCTCCCTGCTGTATCCAGTTTAAGGAATTTTCCAGATCCATTGTTTTGTTTCTAAATAACCAAGCTTGACAGGCTTGCCTTGGACCAGTGCTTTATAGTATCAGGGTATGTGTGCCTTTTCAGCCACATGTTGTATTTCACACTTGCATTGCCCTGTCTCAGTTATCATGCCTTTGTTGTGTTTAATGGTATCTCCAGCCTTGGACCACTGATACCAGCTGAGCGGTCAGAGTGTTAGCACTCCTCAATATCTATTACAATTAGTTTTTGATTAAGGAACCCCGTGCGGCTGTTTGAAGCCTTTAATGTTGTGTCAACTGGATGATGATGGAGAGAGCAGCATGGACGCCTCCCAGTAACAAAGCGGCCAGTAAAAGGCTCTGAGTGAACCATTTTATCTTCTTAATGGAAACCAGATGACCTTTCTTTTCTTTTTTTCTGCTGTTTTAATGTTGAAGTTTTTCTTGAGGTGATACCAACTCAGAGTATTCTCTCACTTATGTAATTTATGCCAGGGTTTTTGGCAGCTTCATTTCACCTTCCCCATATTGACTTTGGCCAATGTTAGTCTTGGAAGAATCATAGATTTCAGCTTAGGAATGACAGCTTGCCTCCTCTGAACATCATAATCAGGATTTATTAAAACAAAAGACTGTATTTGAGAGCTCAAGGTAAGTCACAGCTCTGTAATATCTGGATATCCTGACATATGTAGTGTAGATTTTTTTTTTTGGTACTTTTAAAATCAACTTTGTCAGGATTTTTAAAATGACTCAGCAGAACTGTTTGCAAATATGTCTCTTGCCAACAAGAAGTGTAGTTTAGAGACTGAGGTCGACATTGTGAAGAGCATTGTATTTCAACAAGTTTACTTGTTAAGAACCATTTAAAGTCTTCGCCTTATTTAATGATGGTAAATATTATTTATCACTCTAGAACTCTCTAGAACCTCCTTTCATCAATTATATGGTGGTACATCATCTTTTAAAAATAAAGTGTTCCATTTTATTTATTTATGATAGATAATTTAGACAACTCTTCTGAACATTTTATGCAGCAACCACCATTTTAAGTTTGGAAACTAAGTAAACAGTGCCTACTGAGAAATTTCAAAGGATTTCATAAATAAACATGTCAAGAAGTCCAAAGGTCAAACAACCACACTGCCTTTCTGTATTTAAAAAAAAATCTGCAAAATATTCAGGATTCATATCCAGAGCACCCTGGTGGTTTTTGAGTGATCACATGTTGAAGCAATTCACAAAGAAATAAGTTCTCCTCAAGTACCCAGCTTAGTTACTAGAAGAATGTGAGAAAGCAATAAAAATAGTTCTCTGTATTTCATCAAAATAAACAAAATGATCCTCACAAAAGCTTCAGTTGTGTTTGGCTGAGGCAGAGCATTAAAGAGCTTTTCCCTGAGCTTTCCTAAGCCATGATCACTGTTACTCATTCTAACACTGAATAACCAGCTAACTTGCCCTCAACACGTCTCTTTCAGTAAAAAAGTGATAAATCAGCTGGGTAATCAATTACCAAGTTTTAAAAAGAGAGAGAGAGAGAGAGAGATATGAACATGCTGGAAACAAGTAATCCTAAAAACATATGCAAAAGAATGATCAGCCGCACACATACACTGCCGTCTTCTGTTACAAACTGTACAATCTTTAAAGGATTTAAAGAAAAGAGTGTGAATTCTTAGCATACTGAAGGTCTTTCTAATGTTTGACGCCACTGAGGACTGCGAGGCCTCTCTGTCACACTCACAAACATGAGAGAGAGATAAAAACGTCCTGGCATGCAAGCATTCTGATAAGTTGCAGCTTGTGTAGTTTTGTTTAGTTTACTTAATCCCTGAGCTGGAAATGACCTTGTGAACTTAAGTTGGGTTGAATGTTTTTACTGCTTCTCCTTTTCTCTTTTCATTTTACTCAGTCAGCAGCTCTCTCTCTTTACACGGTACCGTCATTACAGTTTGGATGGCTTCCAAATATTCTAATCTCAGAAGTGTAGCTGCCACCGAGCTTATGTGTGCTTCTGCTGTTATGCCGAACTGATCCGGAGCTTTCTGTCTACTACATTCACACATCACAGGTCAAAGATCGCTGTCCTAGAACAATTACATTCACTCCTTTAGCACCAGCCTGAACCTGCTTTCATCCAACATGCTTTTGTGTACACATGGCCTATAACCTGGCCAACCTTGGCTTAATCATTACCATGACCTGTTTATCTGATTGTCATGCAGGTAACCATTAATAAGTGTTTACCTCCTGATGACCTCTGAAAATGTGCATGCCGCCTTTGCCCCACAAATGTCAACACTATCAGGCAAGTTGGCCTGATTTCCTTTTTTTTATATTCTCTTCAAAAGTGGCTGCACCTTGGACTCTAATAATTCAACTGGGCCAGTATGATAAAAACCTTACATTTCTAGATTTGATTCTCCTTAAATTGCTTCCAATTTCTTTTGAAAACAGCTTACTCATAGTTTATCCCCAAGCACTGGGATTGCTTTTATGTTATTACTTACATTACTTGACAATCTGGGACAAAGTATGTGTGAAGTGGGACAAAAGCAGGCAAGAAAGAAAGAACGGAAAGATTAATAGAGAGGCAAAAATGAATCTGGCTGAGATTTGTATTGGCTTTGTGAAATCCTGCCATTTCCCAGTGACCAGCCGTGTCTCCCATCTTGTGTTTAGCTGATGCAGAATGATAACTCACCAGTTGTCTTCCTCAGTGAGATGGATAATATATAGCTGAGAGGTGTCCTGACATAGTTATAGCTGCTGGTGTCCTCGAAAAGACAAGGAGAGTCAATTACAATGGCAGAGCAGAACGGCTGTACGAATGTCAACTCCCCGCGCAGACGGCTGTGATAAATAACACCTGACCTCACACCAGGCGGTGGTTTCTCTGCAGGGTCCGAGACAGGCCCACACGAGGAAATGTGAAATCAAGGCAGAATGTGGGGCACTTTAGGAGAAGGGTGTAGGGCATAGCACAAGAGGACAGGGGACGTCTGAATGAGCAGCAAGACATGTCAAGGAACATAGTGCAATTGCACTACTGGTGTTTACTTTATGGCAATGCTGTGAAGATATGAAACTTCACTCGGGGGGTGTTGTGGCAGGCCCTGCTGTTATTCATACCTGTTTCTGACAAGAAAAACAAAGCTCCAGCCCGTCCTGCACATACTCTATTTGTCCGCATGAGACATAAAGCAGCAGGTTGGTCTGCCCAGAACACCCATTGCGCTTGTCTGAGTGTAATCTTTGTTGACAGAAAGCAAGTGTGGGTATCAGGTCACTTTCTATGGCTTCCAGTAATGCACTACCACAGTGTGTGCAGATTGTTGATACTCTAAGTGCAGAGACCTCTGTGCATGGTCGTGAACAGACTGGATTATCGGGCCCCGGCAAAGCTGACAGTCGCATAAAGCAATAGTGAGCACAGCTGAATATTCTCACCCTCCGTCTGCACGTGCATGTACTCTGTGCGTATGCATGCACACAAGCTTGTATGTAAGGGCAGAGAGGGGCAAGTGGGGGAGTCCCAGGTCCCATGGGAGACATGCTGGCTGAAAGAAGGGAGGAATGAGCAACAGGCAGACACAAGGGCACAGGCAGATGTGTGCAAAGATAAATAAGGAGATAAATCACTGAGTGTCTGGGCCCAAGGCATTTGCATTCCTGAAATGAAACTCCAAGGAGAAACACTGATGCGTACTGAGCTTCAGTGACTTTAAATAAAATATATACAGTATGTGTGCTGTACGTACTTGTGGTGTGATGTGTGTTCACGCGTGGGAGAAAAAGAGAAAGACATTTTTCTTCCCGGCAGCTATACAGTAAAATGTATCACATTACTTCATCAAATGATAACCTTTGCGCAACCCTAACGAAGTCAAACGACTGTTACCAAGTGACAACAACTCCTGGTGGGTTTCAGCTTTTATTACACATCGTCCTCAAATGAAATAATGAACTTGAGCAAATTGGAGGTAATTTTGAAAACAAGCAGTCCTCGGCTCTGCATGCTAAAATAAATCGTGGAAGGGGTCACCTACACATGGCTTTTTTTAGGCAGACTATGTTTGATCTATGGAGGTCCTGGGTTGTCTCAATGTCAGAAAGAAGGACATTCCCCTTCTCGAATCACAGCGCTCCACATCTGATTTTCATGTCCACAGAACCGGCAGCTAAGACAAAAGTGTGCTTGACAGTGAAATGTGCTTTTGCATGCATCTCCAAGTCCTGATCAGATTTTTCCTGCCATTATCAGCTGCTTTAAAGGATTAACAGCGGGAATAACGCCTATGCTTTCCGGAAAAGAGTATTATAATATTCTAAGAACACAATAAAAATATTGCAGGCATTGCAACTTATTCAGTCACAGAAAAGAACGCAAGCACATTTACTGATTTTACTTTGGAAAGCAGATTTTGTACTCCCTCTGAGTTATGTGAATATAAAACATTGAAACTAAATTTTGCCGTTCCTACATAACCATTCACCCTGGTCATAACTTTAGCAGCACTGGGACTTTCCCATGAACACAGCAGGCAGAGAACTGAGAAAACTCATAGTGGGAGGCTCTGGGTGTGTGGGAGGGAACATGAAGGAGAGACTGTCATCACTAATTCCTTGCCAGGCAGCCCAAGAAGTGTTGACTAACTAATGACCGTGTTTAACAAGTGAAGTGTATCATGCTTGAGGAAACACAGCTGGATATGGGTCCTGTGCATTGAGTGACTCAGAGAAAACAATTCATTGTCTTAAATGTTATCCACCCACAAACTGTTTTCTCAAAGCGAGGAGGATGCGTATTCATGAATGAAGTAAAGAGGGAGTTAAACTGGTGAAGGGAAACAGCTGGATTTTTAAAGCAGTATGGTTGGCGGTTGGGTCACAAAGGCATATCTCTGTGGTACTGTGGTGGGAGTGGAGGATAAAACGGTAGTCCAAGACTCGTAAATGAGGGATAGAAGGATTAGTATGTGAGTGCAAAGAAAATGGATGCAACTTATCTCAAGGATGTTTCTACAAAAAAAAAAATATGAGAGAAGTTGAAATGTTTCCTTTGTAAGTCATACTTGTGCAACAATCAGCAGCAGCTCATTTAGAAGAAAGATGTCATCTTTAATAATAGGTCAAACTGAGTTCAGGAGTGTTATGAAGAACATAAATTAGTCTGGGGAAAATGAAAATCACCTCTCTCTAACAGAAAACACCTCAAAATTACATGGGATTTAAGCATATGTTATCAACTTGTCTGACAATTATTTCAACTGAAATTTGGCATTTGGCAGCCACATTAACATGTGTTGGGATGATGCAGCAGAGCCAAGTTAATGTTTTATATTATAACTACAGCACTCCTGGCCAGACTAAGGCTCATGCTGTTTTGTATTCCTCTCAGGAGTGTATTCATAACTCATTTCACATGCCAAGATTCTGTTTGCCTATAATGAGGCAGAAAAAAGGAATCCCATTTTACAACAGTGCTTTAGTTGAACGGTGAACTAGTGTTTCCCTAAAATGTCCTTCTAATGAGCATTTTCGCTCACAATCATTTATGACCACACTGTAGTTGCCTTTTGACCATGTGAACCGAAAAAAAAAAAAAGAAGTTGTCCCCTATTTAAGGCCTCTCCATTACCTTATTACCTACCCAATTCAGTATACGCTTAGTCAGCAAGACAGATTTTACTAACTTATTTGAGGGAATAGCCTCAACCCCACTAATTCGACCCTGTCCCTGAAAAAATCTGTTTTTATTCTGCCTAACTTAAAGGACCTGTGTGTAGGATTTAATGCCATCTAGCGGTGCAGTTGCTGATTACATCCCCCTCACCTCACTCTCTTCTTCCTAGTGTAAAAGAGAAACTACACTGCCCAAGAAATGCATGGACAATGTAAAAAGGTCCTATGTAGTTTAGTGTGTCTGATTTGGACTACTAGAAACATGACGGTTCAACATGGTGGACTCCGATTAACCACCAATAAAAACACAGTTATGCTCATTATACTCAATCTCTGCCATATTCTGTAATTAGGGCCTCTAAAATCTTACACACTGGACCTTTAACAGTAGAAATGTCAGAAAACTAAGGCCACATGAATTCTGTTTTTTATCAGTGTGGATATAAGAGTGCCAAAGTCGATCCTTCAGTGTGGATCAGATTGAAATATCTCAACAACTATCAGATTGAACTAGAGGACTATTTCCATGAATGCATGTTCCTTGGTTTATGGCCAAATATCTGCAAACACATAAAAAATATTGGACCTGTGCACAAATACAGATGCTTAGGCAACTAGAGGAAGTCCTGGTTTAATATTAAAAATGTCAACAGTGACTTGAAGTGTGAGACACAACGTGTTAACTGCAATAATGTTCAACCAAAACCACAGTCTTTCAATAAACCTAATGAAAGTAATTGTGTTGATTAAATGTAAACTACAAACTGGAGTCAGATGCAAAGCAGTTTATGGCCAGCCCTAAGTGGCCGTTTAAGGAACTGTAGTTTAAATGCAGTACATCCCCCCCATGACCCTAGAGAAGTTTTGTGCAGGACAAGAACAAAACACTTGCCAATAGGAAACAGGTAGCAACCGTGGCACCTTTAAAATATACCTGCCAATACAACTAAGATTATGAATACAGGACAAGGCTAACTAGTTCTATGAATGAGCACAAATTCAATTTAAGATATAAGAGTTTGAATCAAGCCACCACCGGCCTTCCTGAAGCGAACCACACACGCACACACATATACACACAGTGTACACACGACAACAACATTCGATGAGGAAGCTGTCCTAAGCCACTTAAATCTGTGCTATTTGATAGTGTTTGTGAAACGTTTACTTGTGACCTATGCTCTCAAACTCCTTAAGCCATCCACATGACTGAGGGAAGCGAAGGGCCTTTTAAGGCCCTAAGTATTGCCAGAGTCCTCCTTATATTACTGATGATATCTGTCCTGAGGAGTTTGCTGACAAGAGCCTAGGGATCAGAAATAGCCATAAAGCAGATGGGGAAATTACATCTTATCCAACACATACTGAAATGGCCTGTCTGTTGATAGAAAAGGCTCACTACAGTGTCTTTAAACAGGGATTTAGCCTTTGACCCATCCTCCTCAAGCTCATGGACAATACTACATCATGACTCAGTTGCTACAGATAGCTTTATACTGCACTTCCAACGCACAATGCTATAATACTGGTATGTCTGAGTGCTAAACAGTAGTGAGGGAAATCCTTAAGCAAACCATCTGGCAGAAGCACGTAATATGTTCTTGTACAATGCTCAGCAAATAGACGTGTATTGTTAAACTACAGTGATAAGAAATGTTTGTACAAATTGTGCTGTATGTGCTCTCACAGCACAGAGTCTGATTGAATATTGGAGAGACAGAGTGAGAGAGCGAGACAACATTAATCCCTTAAGCCCTTCAATGATGGCCTCTGACCAGGCCATATGAGATCCACTACCCTCTACTAATCTGCTGCAAACAGTGATGAACCCAGAAAGTGGCTCCTGCATTTAACAAACTGATGACAGCAGGATTATCCAGTTTGTTGCAATGCAAACGTCAGAAATCCCACCATAAGTACATGTCTCTTGATGTAAACAGGTTTTTTTTTGTTTGTTTTTTTCCAACAAACCATAAGCTGATATAGCCACTTGTTGACTTTATGATGGTCTTTAACTGAGCTACTGATCACTTCATCGTCATCATAATTACAGACAGATGTACAGATGTACAGCAGATGTACAGCTTTATAAACTCACTACTGTCGACTATATCTATAATCTGCTAATAAGACAATGACAAATAAGTTTAGGTTAGATATATACATATCCATACAGATATGACAGGTTATTCTTTTTCTCTGGACAAAACACACACAACATTATCAGTTGTTTTCTAAATGATTGTATAACTTTCCAGTGGACTTAAGTAATTCAAACTCTTCTTTAGATGAGATGTAATAATATTTTTATATTTCAGGTCTATCTATTTTTACTGATATTTCTGCTTAACATGGTCAGGGAAGGGGAAACACTTCTTTAGCGTGAAGCATTGGCACCTCACAGCTACAAAGTCCTTGGTTCCAGTCTTGGCCTTGGTCTTTATTCTTTAGTTTGAATGTTCTCTGTTGGTCTATTTCTGTGTGCTCTGGTTTCCTCCTACGTGCACGAATGAGCCAGAACTGCCAGAATGTTGTTTTTTAAATTTTAATTAATCGTTTCCTGTTGCTGTTAGATGTCCTAACAAAAAAAAAGAAAAAAGAAAGAAGCAGTAGAAACAATTTTCTTCATCCCTAAGAAACCTGAAATTGCTGCCATGCTTTTATTGAAACACTGAGACAATACCTACAAACCAAATCACTGTAGGATAAAGCTCTATTGTGTGTACACATCAGCAGCATGAAATATAGATTAATCAAAGTATTATTTAAATGTTTGCCTATCAAGATGTGATAGAAAGTTGTGTACACTTTTCATTAAGAACACATTCTTCTTTTCAGCTTTTTGAAAGTAATTGGCCAAATGAAAATAACAATTTCATAGATAGAAGCCTGGGACACGAAACAGAGAAAACTTTAAGAATAATTTCTAACACAAAGGTTAAATTTTGTTGCTCATTTCCCACACACACACACACATCTTTCTTCAAACTTTATAAACTTATAGCCACTAAAGAAAGAATCCGCACCATTAACTTTCTCACACACACACTCATGAACAATTAAAGGTGCTGTTTTTCTTAGTCTGAAATGTGTTAACTCCACCATCCAGTTCATTATCTGTAATACTGTCACCCCTTATCTGATAAAATCCTTGAGTTTTTGATTGGCACCCTCAGCCATGTTCACACTCTGTTGATTAAGACACATGAAGTGCAAAAGTCAGGTTTGAATATTTTACATTCCTTTCTACACAACACTGCTTAAGCCTACCAAGATACTAAAGCTTAAACATTATTTCTTCACATAATAGTTATATTTGGAGGTTTTACAATCTGTTAAATTACACTGTATACTGTAAGAATATTTCCTTACTTTGGTGTAAAAAAGTAAGGAGAGACACAAGTACTTCACACTTATAGTGTCATTGTAACCTTCGCATGCACTTGTCCTATTGTTTTATTTTGCATAGATCGTATCCTGTAACACAGATCAATAAGCTTGGCCTCTAATTTGAACTTAGTGAGGCTCTGATTTTCTGATCATTTCTGTGTTCAGCCCATTCAACGCTGCCTGTAACAGTGACAAGCAAAAGATGGCTCAGTCAGGGGGAATGCTAAAAATTGTTCTATTCCTGCTCTATCGTAGTTTGCGACAGTTGACTCTCAATGGCAGTAACTCATTATTGAGTGCGATGCTGTCCATGGAGCTTTACTGTGGTGAAAGGATGGCCAAATGTGGCTGTAGCAGTCCCAAGCCACACCTTTCCTTGCAATGCACTCTGAAGCTGTTCATCTGGAGGATGGAGCGATTCCATGTGGATCGGCGGGGAAGATGATGCGATGGATGAGCGATCTCCTTGTCCCTCCCTGTGGCACTGGTAGCCAAAGAGGAAAGAATGACTGTGCTGACGTCAGGAGTTCTTTCTGTGTTCCTAGTACCCATGATAAGCCCGACTAAAACTCATGGTTAAAGGCCCCCTTCCCAATTTTGGTTTGGAGAGTTGAGTTGCTGATGACAGCGGTCTGTCACAAAATAGTTTGGCAACCATCAAAGACCAAATCTAGGCCCAGTCGGTGAGCAGGAGGCATAATCCTGTGTTTTACCCAGACTGGCAGCTTAAGGGAAAGTGGGGTCCACCATTTGGATTCGCAGATGACGGAGCTGTCTTCCCAGCTGGCCTCTAATCTAGCGGCGGGTGAGAGTATGTCGTGTAGCTATGCTGCCACTCTCCATAATATGCAATCATCCTGCCATACAGTGAGCGGACATGTTTGAGGACAGCCTGCTAAATTTAATGTTATGTTGCTTTCTTCCATTGTCATCATGTTTTCTGCTTAGCAGCAGGCGGACACGTTACAGGACAATTCACAAGAAGCGAGGAGAGACCAACTCTCTTTATTCAGCATTACACTAGCTGTGTGTTGTGACAGCAACCTTTTTGATTTAAGCGCTTTACAGTCTTTCTAATGGCTGCAGAGATTAGCAGTGGAGGGTGCAAAGGTTTCTCTCTTGCGAACTGAAGAGCCCTAGTGTGCAGGGAGGCGCTACTCCAGAAAGAGCTTCTGCAAAGTAAAATGTTCTCAACTGGTCTCAATGTGAGGTACTATTACTAGCCCCAGTTTGTATCCAAATTTGTACAGAGTGTATCCGCATGAGGAGTATCTTCTGTTGTTTCTTTTGTGTGACACTTTCCTTAGTTTAATGAACACAACTTCCACTTCAACAAGTGTAATCAAACACAGAATGATTTTTTTGGGGGGTGTCAAAGAGGTTACATGCATGGACAGAGGAAACCTTTACTTGTAGCTTTGTGATTCTTGTAAATCTAAGTTTTGTTTCCTTCATTACTGGCATAATTCTAAATTCTAAATTATTCTGTCTTGAAGCTGTAATGTTTAAGTTTGTAAACGTGTTAAGAATTTTTGGCATCCAATACTAGCAACAGTGTCAGTATGACATTTGTTTCATCTAACAACTTTGTGTTGGGGAGTGTAACACATGGCAGCCTATCACGGTAGCTTGGTAGGCTTAAAAAAATATATAAACATGCATCTGCACAAAATAGGTAGTGGAATAGGAGAAGGCTTGGTAGGCGATGCAATGGCTAGAGTTGGTTGTGGTTAGTTTTGTTCATGGCAATAAGGAACAGCAGAGCAGGATCATATAAAATTGTGTTGTACATCTTACATGATATTTTCCTCTGGACCCTCTTCACTGTAAAGACGGTACAAGTGGTCACCAGTGTGAATGAATGCAACTTTATGCAAAACCACAGCACAAATTTCATTTATCTTTAAGGACAAAGCCTTTGATTGTGGCGATAATCCGATTTTGATGGATTTCACTCAATTATTTTAATCACGGGGTCATAAGTCTAATTTTTCTCTGCATGTCAAAGATCAAAACTTTTTCATGCTTTCAAGTGCATGTGACACAGAGAGGCAAATGTGGAAGTAAATATATCACAAACTAACAAACAAACATTCAGATCCACGAGAGTGGAAGAGCAATGAACTTGAGTGATTTACTGTAAGTGAGTTTTGTCAAAGACAAACATGAAGCACCAAAACACAAGTGAATTATTAAGACTGGATTTGAAGGGCTTAAATATTATACTATACTGCACAGACAGCAAGATTTATTAGCCACACACATGCGCACACACACACACATACACACTCCTCAGTGTTCTCTGGTTGGCTAGGAATCAGACTTTGCTGAAAGAAAAATCCCTCCAACTCCCATCCTGATAGAGTCCATTGAAATGCAGACCCCACACCAAGACTAATAGCAATGGGAATCAGCTGAAAATATGTGACATAATCACATTAGTGTCTTAAAGAACACAAAGCGCATAGTCAACTTCCCTTGATCAAGGCACATCTGGAGGGGCAGGGGACTTGAAACAGAGACCTGCCTTTCCCCTACTGAAATGAAAACAAGCTGTTTCACTATACTTCCAGGCCAAAGCAGAACAAGAACTTTGACACAGTAATGGATTGCTCCAGCAGCCGCGCAGCTTAATGTGAAGATGCCAGAAAAAAAAAGGGGGGGGGGAGAAGAGAAGATCTTGAAAGGTTTTAGAATAACGCCCACTGCTTTCCCAGTGCATTTGAACTCTGACCTGAAAGACTGAACATTCAAAGCTACAATTTTTGCTCGTTTTCCTTTGAAAGTGACTGTAAAGCTCTGTGCTGTTGTCCCATCCACGTTAACAATGATGTCCAGTTGTTCCAGTGTTGATATCTACGATCTGCATTCAATATAGAAATTACAAAATAATGTTAAAGTGCAGAAAAAGACCTTACAAATCCTGAAAAACAGAACATATTTTAAAACCATGCTTAAACTCTTGGAAAACATTTCAAAAGGTATTTTTTTCAGGGGTAAACTGGAGTCCTGAAATTGTACACAGCAAGTTGCCAAAGAGTTTCCAGCTGAGCACATATAGAGAGGTGACAGTCATTATAACAGCCTTGTGCTTTGGTCCAAGTGTTCTTTTAAAATATGAATGCCAGTTAATATTTTCCAGAGGTCCTTCTACACACTTTTAATACCCAGTTTTTGTCTTCTCCCTATCCAAGGAACAAAGACTGGTTTCTGTTTCTGCTCTCAGCCTGCTGTGCGAATAAGGGCCTGGCCAGCCCATTAACACCCACCTCAACATGTTCCATTCCAGCATTGGGAGCTAATTACAAACACTGGCTAGGCTTAAAAACCTCTTATAGACAGCAAAGAAAGAAAGAAAGAAAGAAAGAGCGAGAGTGAGGCGTTTGAGGGCGTTAAAAGAGAGAGAGAGAGGAAGAGAGACATTGAAAGAGAGAGTTAGTGGGGACTGAAGAGTGGGGAGGGCCCCAAAGAGGCTAATGAATCCATAGGCAACTCCACGGCTCTGCTACTGCGTAAATAGTTGTTCACTATACGCACTGCTACTTAGACAAAATGGGGCTTCAAAATGTTCGGCTTTTGTCGCTTGTCAAATTCCTCAAGAGCACAGGCGCTGAAAGGTGTGGCTGTGTTTTATTCTCTCCTTGTGCCTCACTCTTTCTTTTCGCCCTTTCAACATCTATTCCTGTGTAGTGTGGAGTGGGGGGTGGGTGGTCGAGTAGCAGTGGCCATAACCCCAAAATAAAGCTGCTCCAATCTGTATTTTGTGTGTGTGTGAGAGAGACAGAGAGAGAGAGAGAGAGAGAGAGAGCGGGAGACAGGGAGGAGAGTGAATGCTAATAAAATTTATAAATACTTCCATTGTCTTTTTAATTAAAGCACTGCATTAAATAAGAGTAATATATAATATTTATTAGCTGTTCCAACTTGATCTGTAGTCTACTCTATGTTATTCTCTAAAAGATACATCCAAAATAAAAACAATTTTATCATCCATAAAAAAAGTTTTTTACGTAAAAAGAAAGTTTTCCAATTCGGTTTCTGTGTTTACAAAGACGTGACATGAGAACATTTGAAGACAATGAATCTTGTTTGTCAGGATCAACTCCTTTGTGTCATAAAATGTATTCTAAGATCTAAAACCTTGAAAGAGAAAGTCAAATACCTCACCGTGAAGCGACTACACCTCTTAGCTTTGTAGTTAAAACTACAAAGATACGGCTGTCTCCCACTGCAGCTTTCACCCCAATATATCTTAGCAAAAGACACATGACATGCATGCGGCTGACATTCGCTCCGAGTTGTGGTTAGCGCAGTAGTTCCCACATGTAACTGTCTCTAATCAAGTCCTGTGCCTCGACGCCTGAGGCGCAGAGATCAGACAGATCTCAAAGTGTGCCATCAACCACAAATTACAGGCCTTGATTTGAGGTTAACTGAGAGCCACTCCTCTAAGAATAACAGAGACAGTTGTAATACCTAGATTGGCAGAAACCTGTGACAGAGCTTAGGAGTAAGACATGGTATCAAATTTGCCATGGAATAAAGTTTTGTGATAGAAAGGCAGGGATGCAGAGCAGGGACTTGCTTTGTTTGGAAATCATATACTATACCATTGAACTGCAAAAACTCTTATGATCATTAGTGTATCCAGAGGCCAAACACCTTAAGTTGCTAATATTCTGGTTTATTTCCACATGCATGTGCAATGTGAAATCCAACTTCTACTTTACTACTCTACACAGGTTATGTCTCCTGCCAAATACCTACTAAAGCAACCCGTAAAATAAAAAGTGAAGACTGTTTTATTTCACCTCGCGAGAAGGTTTTATCATGTGTACTTTTTGGCACGTAAATAAACAGAGCGGGGGTGAGTGGTAGCCTCATAAGAAGCAGCACAATGACATTTTGGGTGCCAGAGTTTCACTTTTTTTTATGTCAAGGCTTACTTTGCAGTCACCTTATTCAGCGCCTTTAGTTACCACATCATAAAGCTGAGGCAGACATTTTCCCCCATGCTCCTGGCACCTCATGCTCCTAAATCTACTTTTCAAGAATGCTTGAACTCGTTTGTTAAGATGTGAGCCAAAGTAAAGCAAAAACATTTGTCATTAGTTGGCTGTGGTGGAGGGGGTGCCCCAGATGTAGCCCTTGTGCTGGCTCAAATGCAGAGTGTGTGTGTGTGTGTGTGTGTGTGTGTGTGTGTGTGTGTGTGTGTGTGTGTGTGTGTGTGTGTGCGTTAACCAGCTCAGCTTATGTGGCTCGTAGGCAAGCAGCCAAGAGAAAGCGGCCTCCTACTGTTTAATGACAATAAATTTACTGCCCCACTCTGTATTGCTCTTGTATTTTGTAAACAAGGTTAATGCTCCTTTTAATTGAGTACCTGGTGACAGAATATGACCTTGCTCATGGTGACACTTACCTGAATGTCTCTGTCCAACTGTGGATGAGGCTTTTTTGGATATACAGAAGAAAAAAAAAAACATTTTCCAGAATTAGTATTTACTTTAATTAGCCTTGAGCATATATTTCTAAAGCACACAATATTAGTTTTTGTTAATTAAAAATGAAGCTAACTTCACTCTTGCTAAATGAAAAAAAATATTTTCTCAAGATAAGAATTATGGATTTCTTATTTCATCACACTTGAGGTGTTTCTTATTCTATAAGTAAAAACTTAAAACCCCTTTACCATCACCTCAAAAGAGGGATTATGGCTAATTGAGCATTGTAGCCAGATAATTGGGCCCGAGGACCTATCCACATGGCGAGAATAACCCTCCTAGTCTGATTCTGAAAAAGAGACAAAGCCAGGGGGTGGAGTAATGTGAGTTAAGGGATTCTCACCAGCTCTTGTGAGAGCTTGTTTCACATACACAGCTCAAAGTGGAGCTAATAACTTAACGCTAGTGTGTTTTCACTCTTGAGGGGTCTTTCTCCTTGGAACCTAGAACATTCTCCCAGATCCTTTGGTAAGGACTCTTGAGGGACTTTGTTGAGCTTGCCAAATTCTTTACAAAGACTTTCCCTCTCTTTATCTGCCTCTGTCTCGCTCTCTCATACACACACACACGCTCAACACACACATACACACAACTGAAAACAAGACATAATTATAAACCACTAGAAAAAAAAAATCAGGCTAAAGCGAGTTAGTTGCGTGCGTCATCATATGAGCTAAATTTGTGATCCTGTTTGTGTGCTCTGCATTTCCAAATCAAGGTGTCAAACATTAGTGAACAAAAGCTTTTTCTTGATTAAAATGTATCTTAACTGACAAACTTGAACCCAGTTCAGTTCAGTTTATAATTAAAAAAAACTATTTAATAAATGATGTTTTGATATTAATATGAAATGTTTTATCTCTTTATTTCAACTTCATAGCTAAGTGATCTTGAACCTGAAATTCTCTTGATAACGCTGAGATAGTGACTGAAGGTGTTACATTCACTTTTTTTGGAGCCAAACATATCTCTGTTGGCAACAGGATCGTATCCTGCCACAACTTTATCTGCCTTTATTTCCTATTATTTCCCATATCCCCATGTAACATAATCACGCTGAATTGGTTTAAAAATAACAAACAAGCATCTTCTGTCTTGTTGCCACTGAATACTTATGACACCTATAATACCAGCCAGAAACATCGTTTATCTGCTTCAGAAAAGGGCTGCACATGACATGATTATCTGGCAGTGAATTCCTCTCTCATCGCTACACAAAGCAGTACCTAAAATCTTTCCTTTTCCTGTTGAGTGTGAGCTCGATATCGTGACACCAAGTCTCTGTCTGTCTACAAAAACACCACAATTGATCATGATGAAAAACAGCTAAAAATAAAATGGAAGTGGCACAAAAACAACTGAATTACCAGCGGCCAGTCTCGCTATCACCTTCTACTGCACAGTTCATTGTTGCACGGTCACCCCATTTCCTTATTACATAACTGTCCTGCATATAAAAGTAGCTATTTTGAGGTGTGGTCCCAAAGGTTTATACCATTCCTCTGTTTTTCTGTGCTTATGTAAAAACTGTACATGACACAAATATTTTCTATTTCAAATAATTTTCCAAGATCCATTTTTTCAAGAGTCAAAATGAGTCAGATTAAGATTTCCACCCAGAAAATTGCTCTTTAAGTCAGAAGCTAAGCTACTGGAAGTAAGTGTAACGCTGCTAATGGGGTCTCAATCCTTCTGCAGTGACCCTTACCCCCCCTCCCATCCTCTTTCAAGACAAACAGTCCATGACTGCCCTTGACTCCTCCTCTGGTGCTTGCAGCTTGATGCCCCAGCTCTCTCCTAGTGTGACCCTTGGTTGACAGTTCTCTCCAAGCACCAAACTTAAGCTGCCTTTTGCTAAGCCCGGTCAGACGACAGGGGCATCAAGTGATCACCAGTCTTGGTATGAGAGCACGCCCCCCAGTGGGAGGCTTGTTAGTGATCCTCCATTGCTTACAGGAAGAAATTGGCCTTTCTGGTTCCGCTGTTTTGACACTAGTCTGACACACTGCAGAGTGCAGGTGAATGACACTTTCAGCAAGCGATGGTGTCTGAGATTTACAGTTCTCAATAATGGATAAATTCTGGTTTGTTCAGTTAGGAATTTTGCAGGATACACTGAACGTTCAATGGTCTCTCTCTAACTCTCTAACATATTTACATTATGTGGGTGGATTATCTCTACATGCATCCCTACACAACATTTAAATCAAGCAAAGACTGACTACTAAAGGGTCCATGCTGACAGAAGAAGAAGAGTGTTGCCCTAGTACTGTAAACAACATGTAAACATCCATAAACCTTTTGTATAAGAGTTAATACAATTAGGAAATTATCCCACTCACTGATGTTGGATATTAAATCTAATGTTTCTTGAGAAATGCCCTCATAGTAGAAGAAGAAGGTGAGATTTGAACTGTAAAATAAAAAGCCCATCTGCATTTAAAATGGCCCACAGACAACAATATGTTCTGTCTTTTTGGTGACAGAAATAACAAAATAACAACATTCTGCGTTCAATTACGTGGTCATAGAATTAACCTTCAATATTTATGGAGCACAGTTGGTCGCGCCATTGAACATAATGTTGTTTTGCTAATGCAACTCTAATAGTACTGTCTATACAGCTGTACTCACCATTATGGGCAGGTTTCAGATGAAATAATGGGTAAGGGTATGATTGTATGCATCCTCTAACTGAGCTGCAGGAAAAGGTCAAAAGGAAACATATGGGAAATAATGGCCAAAGGAGCATCATGAGCAGTATGTTGCCTTCTGTTAATAACACATAGGTTTCTTTTGATGGTGAACTGTGTGGCGACCCCGGGATGAGAGCCAAATAATTCTATAAAGGTCAAACATTTACTTTGTCTAAATTTTTTTTCTAAATGTGACTCTAACAAAAACAAACTGTTTACAACTGCTCCGTTTCGATGCTTAAAAAAAATGAAACATTGCCTGCCGTCAGTGGGAAGTCACCCTGGGGAATTTATCTAAAATAACGACACAGTATTTAAACGACTCAATATGTAAAGGAGGAACGTTGGAATTCATTTAAAGCCAAAACATGGAGATAACAGATATTAAAACTTTAAAAAAGTGGAGTGGTGTTACACTTGTGTTGCATCATTTATACAAACGCTTAAACTGGATTTAATTCTCTGAACACTCTCATTCTGTAGGTCAGTGACTTTCAAAGTGGGATGTCAGGATGCCTAGATGTCAACAGTGCAATGGAAAGTATTTTACATCTCCATTTATTACTCCAGTGTGTCATTGCTGTATGGATGTCTCACAGACTCTCTCTCTCTTTCTCTTGTATTTGAACACTTTAGTTCTCTGTTGCATCAAATCTGTATATGTTTTCACTGTATATGCTACCTCTGGGATTACTTCTAAAAAAACCCACAACCTGTCCTTTCACTTTTATGCCGACGATTTGCAGATATATTTGCCCATGAGAACAAACAAAAAGACTGCACTTACTAAGCTGCTGGACTGCATTACAGATATAAAGCAGTGGCTGGCACATTACTTTTTGCACTTAAATGACAGCAAAACTGAATGCATTTTGTTTGATTCACCATCTATGTCGAATGTTTTCACCACAAACTGGCACTCTGGCCTCTTTTTTTAAATCACATGTCAAAAATCTTGGGGTAACATTTGATGATGGGCTCAAATTTGACAAACAGATTAGCTCTGTTGTCAGCACGAGCTTTTTTCAGCTCCGTCTCTTGGCCAAAGTAAAGTCTTTTCTCAGTCGGCAGGATCTCGAGAGGGCAATCCACGCTTTCATCAGTTCCAGACTGGACTACTGCAATGCCCTTTACGCTGGCCTCAGTCAGTCCTCAATTTCTCATCTCCAACTTGTGCAGAACTCTGCTGCCCGATTTTTAACAAGCACGCCCAGATGCGAACACATCACCCCTGTGCTGTCGTCACTCCACTGGCTTCCAGTCCGTTTTAGAATTTATTTTAAACTTCTGTTGTTTGTTTTTAACGCCATTAATGGTTCGACGGCCTCTTACTTGTCAGAGATTTTAACTTTTCACAATTGTGGCAGAGCCCTGAGCTCTTCAGGTCAGTTTCTGTTGGAGGTCCCTAGGTCGAGATTAAAACAGTGGGGCGATCGTTCTTTTGCCGTCGCTGCTCCCAGACAGTAGAACAAACTGCCCCCTGACATTCGCACCACTACTGATCTCAGCCTTTTTTAGACTTTACTTTACTTTTTTTAGATTGGCGTTTCAATTCTGACTAGGGCAGTACTGTTTCTCAGGTGTACTCATTCTGTCTGCTCCTTTCTATGTATTTCTGGAAGGCTTTTAATACCCTGCAGCCCTGCAGCACTACAGCACTTTTAATTGTATTTATTTGTTATGCATCTGTTATGTATTGTTTTATGGCTTTGTTGTACAGCACTTTGGGTACCGTTTGGGTATTGTAAAGGGCTATACAAATAAACTTGATTTGATTTGATTTATATTCTCGGGCTTCACATGCTCAATCAGCTGACAGAAGTCAGTAACTAATTAGAGCACTTTTCCAGTGTATAAAAATATAGAGAAATCTCATTTTCCACTTAACCCAAACAAGAGCACACAGTTGGCATGAAAACAGTTCATGCTAATTTGATTAGATAAGAGCAGCATCTCTTACTCGCATGGTAAAAGTCTTCAGCACTGCATGGAGGGACCCGTGGTAGCAGTCAGCGGTTAAACCACAGTAGCAGAAAGGTTAATACACTCAGCACATGTTGCCTCTTACAACAGGTGGTGCAGCACGATCGGCGGCTCCCAGCATTCCAGCTTTTCCATGCTGGTGGCCCCTGGTATTCTGGGATTTACGCTGCCTCCCCTCCTTTCAACCACAGAGGCCTGACTGACAAGCTAATCGTTGGGCTGGGATCCCCTCAGCTATTGATTCCACTGCAACACAACACCTCCCAGTCAATGAAACTGCAATATAATGCTTGAGCTGCAAAGAAAAGGGGAGTATTAGCGTGTTGAGCAACTGGAAGAAATTTGCTGCTGCTGCCTCCACTGCTTGCTCCTCGTTGCAGCTGCTGGTAGGTAGAAACAGAGCGGCACAAATAAAGTAGGGAAAAATGTGTCTCAGGGGGTAGAAGCTTGAAGGGGTAGGTTATTAAAAGCCACAAAGTGGAGCCCATGCTGGGCATAGAGAAATAGCCGCAGCATGGTAGAGGCACAATGGAAAAGAAGGGGGTCTGCTTTCTAAATTGTTCTAATCCTTTGAGTGTTTTATTTCATTCGGTTTTGTAGTTTAAAAACGCTGCCTTGGACTCTGCGTATGTCTTGGCTCAACTACAAGACATCCAAAACGGGAGAGTTTGTCAGACGGACTATATATATATTTAAAGATAAAAAGCAACATTAACTGTTTTATTAAAACATTAATGTCTTTAACTATATATATATATATATATAGAATATATATAATATATATATATATATATATATATATAATATAATTTATATATATATATGATATTATAGAATGTTATTTTTTTTATTTATGTAGTTGTTTTTTGTTGTTGTAGTTTTTTAAATTTTATAATAGTAAAAAAACTTTACAAAAAATTCATACAGATGTCCGTACAGATTACTTTAGAAAACAATCTGTCATCAGATTTCACCAAGTTATTTGATCACTCCTTTTACTTTTTAGAATTCAATACCCAGCTACTCTAAATATCGATCCTGAAGCACAACGGCTGCAGCAGTAACCGCAATTAGTCGTATTACTGTTGGTTCCAGTCATTTAGCCAAGTATCCAATTTCCATGCTGTGTGAACACTTAATTAAAACAAATGTGTTACAAATATATATTGGGGATCAGCAGCCTTCAAAAAGGCTCTTGTGGCTTGGCGAGTCAATGCAACAAGGAGGATAGCAAATCAATGTTGTTGGTCACTTGTGCCACAGGGATTTAATCAAACGTGAATACTCACAACAACACCAAGAGAGGACAGTGAAATTATGGCTAATAGCCTCTCTGGGAAAAAGACCAAACATGCTGTTTATGTCCAGTAAGACTTAAAAACAACTGCCGTCCATTCTTCATTGTGGATTAAATTAAAAACGCTGAAGCACTTTTGAAAAGCGTATAATGTGAGAGCTGGCAGGAATATTCATATCAGTGTTTGATGGGTGGTCATGCTTTCCAGTGTTTTCATGAGTGTCCTTTTCAATTTCCATATGAGTAACAATGTACTTACTGTAGTGTCATCTTGACCTCTTCTGATATTTGTGGCCTGTTTATATTTGGTCCTAAACATGTCAGGATAATTGAGCGGATCATATTTGGATGCAATAAGAAGGCTCAAGTGTAATTTGTTTGCTGGTTTGACATGCAAATGAAGTGTTGGTAAGTGCAGGCAAAATCTGTTGCTACTGTACAGCGTGTAAGCAGGGGCCAGGAAAGGTAAAGCCCACGTATACACATACAAGAACAAACATGGAACCGATGGACAAGGTAAAAATAAATATATCAATCAAATTTACTCAGATAATACACTTATATATGTCAATGTTTCAACAGGGTTCGACAGGGAAATGACAGCCTTCCTGACAACAACAAATTGCCCTTGTGGCATTATGACACAGCAGCCATGGTTGGTGGTTAAAGGCAAAGCTTATATTCCTGGTTTAAAGGAAACCAACAGTGTTGACTGTTGGTAGGAGAAAGAAGCAATCTGTGGTCTCTGGTGTCGAAAATTACACACTTTGTGTGTGCAATCATCCACCCAAACATCCACTCAGAATTTTTGTCACAAGACTTCCTACAACTTCTGCTTTGACAATCACTATTCACACAACTACAAGGAAAATATATATAAAATCAAGTCATTCTAAGTGTTTTAACAAGTGACAAATGTTGTTGTTGTTTCTTGGGTGTAAAACTACTACAAACGAATGTGGTAATACTTTTAGCAGTCTACATTTAAAAACAACACAGTCTGAAGGTGTATTATGCCCTGGCACTGCCAATTCCAGCTAAGACCCAGTGACAAGTAGGGAAAAAAAACATTGGCATGCAAACCTGTCGATTATGTGCAAATGGCACACTCACAAATTTACACTTTTTTTTTGTTTTTTTAAACAATTCTAACCCCTGCAAATTAGGTTTTCAAACATATGGTGTCCAGGGTGCAGGAACTTAATTAGATACAGTAATATACACCCAACAGAAAGAAAACAAACCACTTTCAGGTAAAACAGAGCTGAAAAATATTTTGTTAATCATTAATAGTAAAAAAATAACCTAGCAGTGTGAACCATTTTCAAGACTAGCTACGTACCCAAGCCTTGTTTAGGAAGCTAATGCCTATAAATCTCAAAGCGTCTGGGTCACTCAATAACCGAAAAACATGTGGCTGCTCAAACGGGGCGTCATTTATTAAAAAGTTTAGTAACAAAGTGATAAGGAAATTTTAATTATTTTTAAGACTATTTTGTGATTTTTGATGAACAATTTGTGATGACAAGGGCCCAACCTTAGCAAAGGTAAGACTCCTCTAATGCCCTAATCATTTTGTCGTGTTCGAGATAATGAAGGAATCAGTAGCAGATGGTTAGTGCACCATAAATAGCAAAGGTAATTAGAGAGCCTGTCAAAACAGAATTGCGCTGTTGGTTCGGGTAAGAAAAAATATGCATCCGATTCGATAACTGATGGCCCAAGTTTTCTCAAGGGTGTTAGGCAGAATCCCTCAAAGAGCAGAACAGATGACTACATCGTCTTTAGCAATGAAATTTCTGGCTAGTTACTGTTTTCATAATCTTGCCCAATGCCAGATGGAGTTATTGGACCCGATGCCAGACGTGGGAGTGTTATCATATAGTTCAACAGGTAGAGAAATAAAATGTTTGCTGCAGTAAAATGTCCTGTGAGCGAGAAGACTATGACTGGCTATGGGACTGTACATAGTGTATGGATGCCACCCAAAGTGCAGAGCAACACAAAATGTGATTACAGAATGACATCTCAAGCAAATAATGTAAAGACAACATGATGATAATACTTTGTAATCCTTTGAAATGGCACGAGGAAGTCATGCTTTGTTTGTGCGAGCGTTTACAGCGCACTTCCTTTGTGAAGCTGAATAGACAGTGTTTGAAGTTTTGTTCCAGATATTTTCCACATGTGGTATTACAGCTAATGACCTTATAACTCAGGTTTGTGGACATTTTAAAACAGGCCGGCTGTTGATTTATCGGAGTGTAATTCACTTTACAAACATGCATTAATAGAATAAAAGTACTTCAGTTCACTCTGTACATGATCAAGTTTAATCTCTGTCTTATCGTTGTATAAAGTAAATAAACATGTATGTGGTGCTGCATGATTCATCATTTAAATACAGCGGCAGCTATTATTATTTCTGGGCTTGTTCTCTTGAATTGTTTTAATTGGATATTAGAAACTAGGTTACTGTTTTTCAGGTCATGCTCAGAGAGACATGGGCCAAAATATCTTGGAGTAAAAGAGGGCCAAACTGTTTTCTGAATATTCCCTGTCCCCTAACAATGAGCCTGTGCTCTGCATAAACAGTATTGCTCCGACAACATTTTTCAGTCCTCAGCCATTTCTAGGGCAAGCTCGGACCCCTGGGAGTTTACAAAAATATCCACAATATCAGAGAGGCTGTTCCTTTTTTTTCTGAAGCTCACCTGTTTTGTTTCCAAGGGCCACAAAAGTCAACTGGAGCTGCTCGACACCTGACAACAAAAGGTTATGAAATCACTCTTATTTGCAGGTTTTGGGAATTGGCAGCAGTTTGCCCCTTTTGTTTTTTAACACACATATGTTGGCACTATTTTATATGTACTTCACGGGTAAATAACACAATGCTTTTCAACTGCACTGCGCTATAAATCTTGGTGATCTATTGACAGTTTAAAAAGAGTCTGTAATGATAGCACCATGGGTACACACATCACGTAAAAGTAACCAGATGCCGCATAATGAGTGCCATTCACCCAAAGTTTAAATCTAGGTTTAAATCAAATTAAAGCACCACATTCGCATGATGCCATTACTGGAATCTGACATGAAAGCTTTTGATACATAATCTGCTTCAGAACATTCAACTGTTTTTCTGAAATTATGGACGGTAACTTTTAGAATGAGATGAACAAGCATACAGTGTGGTTTCCCTGGGTTTTATTCAATTTAAGGCTCCATAAAAACTTAAATTAGATTTGCCCATGTTAGTTTTGTACGTCTAACTGCACATGTTCAGTAGATCTCCTGTAAAATGCATCAGTGGCAATATGTTTTTTAAACATTGTTGACAGCCTTGCAGGTAAAGACTTTGTTCTTCATTTTTTAAACAGCAGTCATCCGATTAACATAAAAGTAACAATACTGCAGAGTTAAGTTATGACCATGACTTATAAATGTGTCACCTTAATTTATAACAAATTTAATTTTCTGGTCAGTTTGGTGAATTAAATGGCAATAAATCCCGGAAGTGACTACTCCTAACAAGCCAGAGTTGTAGACTTTTTACTGCAATGCTTTTTAGATACCTGACCTACTGCATCTTCTAAAGTTGTTGCCTAAGGTCTTGTACCTTTGACTTTTTCAGTTAACCAGATTTTTACTCCTACATTTAAACTGATGATTCAGATAAGGTAATCTTATGCCCATCCAAGTGTTAAAAAATGCTCTGTCACGTAACATTGTCTATGAAATTTTCATTTCCAGAACCAAAGTCACCTGTTATCTTATACTGCAACTTCATGTGTAACCCTGTTGTCTGTTTTATTCAGTTATGGCAATTTTTAATGCCTAAAAGTTAAACATTAAAAAAATAAAGAACTGATTGTTCTGCACAAGTTAATCTGCGCTGATAAGAGCCAGCCAAGAAATAAGGAGACAGAAAGCTGTGTCTTTAAATGTTTGTAGGAACAGGATGTCTTCAGTTGTTTACAAAGCCTTTGGCAGGTTGATAAGCAGAGCAGCATAATTCTTCAAATTAACCACAATATCAATTATTGTCAGATTTAATAGTAGAAAAGTGACTAAACATAATTATTTCAAGAGGATCAAAGAGTTGATTCTCCTTTAACCATTTTCAAACAGATATTTTCTCTAAGTCTAAGTTCATAGTGTGCCGACAAGCAAAGAACGACTTACAGTACTGCAGCATGTAACTTTAAACACTTGAAATGTCAGGCATAGCACAGCAAATTACTAATTTCCTGTCTGTGTGTATGGCAGCAGGAAGTTAGAGATACATCCTCCCCTCTGGCTGAAGGGAAGGAAACAGTGTGAATGGAGAGGGGATGTCACTGACCTCTCTGGAGAGAGTCAAGGCTTGACCTTGAAGCCTAGCTGACTAAACAGAGGATTTTAATCACTCAGCACTGAACATGGACCTCACTATCACAGTTCCTATCTGATCTGATATTCCTATGGCTCATACTGTGTATTTGATATTTATTTTTTCATAGACAAAAGCAGCTGGAGACATTATTTTGAATTCAGGATACTCCGCCTAAAGATAGTTAGAGATAGAGTATTTGGGATATTCCAACAGCTTAGTAAGAGTCAAGTTTGTTTTTACCATAATAATAACAGATTTTTGCCTGTTCTTGTACTTAATATCCAAACTCTTTCACTGATTTTGGTGAAACTGGATCATCATTTATGAAGGAAATTCTGGTTTTCCCTCTGATGTTCTTCAGTTGCTGTGCATCAACTATAGCTGCTGTTAGCTAATGTTAGCTCAGTTTATTAGCTGGGCTGCCCAGACTATCAGCTTAGAGCACCAGTGTAGTGTTGGTATTTTCAGGCTTTTCATCGAGGAGGTTTTCAGGGTTGGGGCATGGGGGAATGCTGACAGAGAGCTGGGCAATGTAACTGGAATCAGTAGTCTCTATGCACGTAAAGGCAGAGGTGAAGAGGACAACAGGGGAAGCTAAGAAGAGAAAAGTAGAGAGTGACCGAGCAAGAAGTCGCTGGACAAGAGTAAATCTGGGACTGACTTTTAGTCATTGGAGAGAGCTTGGTGAAATAAAAGGCTGAAAGACAGACGCCGAGCTGGGCTTCTTGCTGTTGGACTAGTAAGTAATATTAGCTGTCTTGTGTTGCGTTGCATTTGCTTGATGTTTGGTTGTTAGCAAAGTTGTCCACTCGCTAGTTTTTGATTGATCAAAAGTAATGAAATCATAACAGATACATTGATATTACACTCTGCTAAACCTAAATAATACAAATTTCTATGCAGTGTTGCTTTAAGGTTTGGTTTAAGCAAGCAAAAAACATCTTCATGAATTGTCAGATAAACGATGTGTAGATGGACTATCCAAATATAGAGTCAACTGAAGTGTAACTTCATGTTCTTAATAACGATTCCTGACATTTCAGTTCAGTAGTAGTT
Organism: Larimichthys crocea; assembly: GCF_000972845.2. Classification (NCBI taxonomy): domain Eukaryota; kingdom Metazoa; phylum Chordata; class Actinopteri; family Sciaenidae; genus Larimichthys; species Larimichthys crocea. The sequence continues at coordinate 18,018,499 of NC_040031.1, read as the reverse complement.
GGTTAATACAGACGAAACAGTGACTGTGAACTAGATCTACATCAGGTGCTCATCCAGTTGAACACACATGTTGTCTTAGAGTCAGTACTCATCCCACAAAACCTAACATGCTACATGCGTTGGATCATAAAGGTAAGAAGCAACATCCTGGATTTATGAGCCTGCAACATGGGATGAAACCATTTGGTTTTTATTATTCCATTTACTCTTAGCCGGACCACAAAGTGGTTCTGAGAGCCTGTTTTATGTATTCAGCTGCCTTCCCCTCAACAAGCATGTGGAGCCGCTTAAATAAACCATCAACCAGAGCACAGCTGCAACAACAACCGATCGATCGGAGGCAGGTTACCGTCTGAACACTGCGCCGCCAGCACGCTGGCTTCAGCAGGTGGGGTGGGAGTTGTAATTTGCTGCTGAAGGGCTTTTGTGCCTGCCTGACTTCAGAAAAACTGTAACTTGTGCCTCCCTTGATAGATAGCCATGAAGGCTGATAGAATGTGTGTGTTTGGGTGAGATTCGCCGCTGTATAAACAATCGACTCCCTACCTTCCACAACATCTGGGAACTCTCAAGTATTGAGGCAGAAACAAATAACCAGGGACTTGTTAGTTTCTGATTAGATTTTAAACAACTCATCATGGCTCATGGAGTTCCCCTCACTGTGCTGCGTGGCCAGTCACACAGGAATACACGAGACAGAAAACAAATGAACATGGAGCACGCATCAGAATTCAGACAGACTTTTCGTGAAATATCACCAATTACACGCTTATATGTCTTTTTTTTTACGCATACAGTCAAGAGTTTTCAACCACTTTTAAAGACAGACTCTTCTAGTTACAATAAAGCAAACTGCTCTAAAGACGAGGGGCCTCACTGGCATGACAAAGATGGCTATCTCTCAGTGGTATTTAATTCCCCGAATTCTGTGTTCTCACTCTCCTTAATCTCCTCGTTCAAACAAACAAGCAGCGTCAGATTCTTCTCCCCGTCGGTCAACTCAGCCGTGTTTGCCAGCTCTCCTTGAATGAAGACTGTCCACATTATCAGTAATCCTCTTGTCTGTCTTAGTCTGAAGTCTGGTTGAGCGTTGTGAGTAAAGTCTGGATGTTTCTTTGGCTTAGAAAAAAAAATAAAGGAATTCCTTTTTTTTTCTTTTTTTTGCATGAAAGAATATCATTGCTCGCATAAACAGCATCAGTTTGCAGAGGGAAGACGTATGCCGGAGCCAGAGACAAAAAGTGTTATAATGAAATCCATCCACATGAATTTACTCATAAAGCAAAATCACTTATGATGCATCAATGGATTAAATATTGATCTTGTTTTACTAACACATAGTGTAAGCATACAGTTGCAGCCTTTGAAAATTACATTATCGTGCTTTCACAACTTTTATTGGCACAGCTGTACAACCACCGAGCTGTAGTTTAACACAATATCAAACTACATCTGCCTCACACACCTTGTTGTGTTGCCTTGTTCTGTCTCTCCATGCGCTCGACACATTTAAACGTTTTCTCTCACACATACATAAGCTCACACAATCGTGTCGGCTGCAGCTGAACTTTTGCACTGCAGCATGGCGCAGGTTCTGCCCCTGCAAATCCGGTTGCTAGACAATCTAAGCCAATTACAGTATGAGGGCAAATGTTTAACCTCTATAATATACATTTCCCAGCCTCTTTCTCCGAGCTTGCTTGTCATCCCCTGGAGAAGAGTTATGCACCAGGGCCCAGTGTCCCAGGCGACCCAGTTTGAATTGGCTCAATTCATTAAGCCAGGACCCGTGCACAAGCCCGAGTTCACACGGCGAAGACACTTGCAGCAAACAGCTGCTGCACATTCCTGATGGGAGGGCTAGGCAGATGTCCAAGGAAAATCAAAGGGAGAGACAGGGGAAAGTTTATGAGCCAGCGTTTGCCAACCTCAATGAGAAGCTCTCCATCCCCTCCTCAAAGACAGGGTGCAGCTGGCGGAACTCGTGGCCCTGTCCTGTTTGCGGCTCCCCTGGTTCTCCCTCTCCCACTCACAAACACTGCAACAACTCAGCATGCTGACAACATCAGTTGTCTCCTCGGTGCTCTCTATTTGAACCGCAACCACTTTGGCACAAGCAGAGGTGGTCTGGCTGAGGGGTTTGGAGTAATCATTAAATTTTATTCCTTTGACACTGTCACACTGAACCAATTTATTGTAACATTAAACCTAAAAATAAAAGTTAAGAATGTGCAGCCTTTGGGAAACAGAAATGCTGTAAACATTTTGTTTGGGGTCTGCTTAGAATTTGAAAACATGCAATTGGGATCTTAAAATCAATGAGGAGATGGCACTGGATTTTAAAGTTTTTTGACTATATAAACAGGCATATTTTCGTCTGTAACTGAAGAGTTACAGAAGGAAATTCATTTTGTATTTCTGTAATAATCTATAACTGGAAACATAAGCCTGTTTTACTGCTGCTGTTACAAAATTTACCAATGCAAACAAACATGTTTGATGTCTGCTTATGATTTTAAAACAATGCAGGTATTTTTTCATGCTTTACTGAGGAGCTTACATATTAGATAGGGAATCATTATTGTGTGTGTTCTTCATATAATCATAATTGGAAATGTGCCTGTTTTACTGCTGCATTTCCAAAATATACTAAAGTAAACAAGCCTCTTATAGAATCAGAAAACATAACGAACAATTACTGTTAAAGGGGACAGCAGGCTCCAGTGCTGTTGAGTATCATTGCTCGCGCCTTTGAAGACAACTCTCAAATATCACAGTGCCTCCAGCGCTGTGCAGTCCTCTCATTCATCACTTTACAAACAAGGACAGGAGCATGGTCATGCTTACATTTCTCTCTCTGTGATACTTTTTCTTTGTCCCACATGCCACCTCCTAACCCACTACTGTCTCAGCTCTATCCCTCTCCACCACCTCCCGCTCATCTCCACCCCTGCTCCATTGCACACAAACACAGCGTGATGCCAGTTGTAATCACTGTTGGACACAATTTCAGGGACAATTTGAAGACTATTTATTATCCTTGGTAAATAAAAAAATAAAAAAACAGGGGACAAGCGTTTTGTGGATGTTCATTTGAGACCCATTGACAGGTTTATAAAATGGATCACTCGCATGATAATTATTGCACATGTATAATCTTTGTGTTTTTCCATTTTAAATAATTTGATTCGTTTTGAATAAACACGTTTACATGTCCTCATATTCTCCTGGTTTGACACTCAAATACAATTTGACTTTTAATTAAATACTTGGACTTTTCAAATAAAGTGAAATATAAGCTTGCTAGCTAGCTTTGCAACCTACAGACAGTTACCTCACACAGATAATTAAGCTGTAATGTAAAATGGAGTCCAAGGTATAACCGGCATTTAATCTACAGTGGTGAATAAGCTCCTGCCTGGTTACTAAATTGAATATGAAGCCTGAGAGCGTTCCCCTGGGAAAAACTGTGATAAAACTACCGGTAAATGGTGCTGTATCCATTCGTGGCCTCTTCAGATTAGGTGGAGGGGACAAACTCCCCTCCAGGGGAAAGTTCCTCAGCAGGGCTCCAGGTAACACAAACCTCTTAATCACACATGACCTGGCAGCTAAGAGAGAGTTAAGCAGCAGCATGGGGCCTCCCATAGTGTTCCCTCCCTTCCTACAACATCATTAGCAGAGGCACATGGTCCGCCTGCATCCATCCCAGTGTTTACAAACAGCATCATCAGCGACATGCCAGAGAAACTGTAGCTTATTTTAGAAATTTGCTTATGATGAATTGGAAAGCTTTACGGTCTATACTAAACTATCTGGATCAAGCAAGTTCCATATCAAGCCAAGACTTTGGTGTAAACATTTCTAATCTGCCGTGCCAAATGTGTTTAACCAGACTGCCACTGTATCATGCCAGTATGAGTCAGTTCTGACAAAATGCAATGATTGTTTTTCAGCAGCAGATAAAAATCATTACAAACGCCATCATGTTTAATGAGGCCTTTACAACTGAAAAAATACGGCGTTTATGTATCTTTGTGCAAGACTGTATAGATCTCTCCTTCAGCATGGCGGTGCACTTGCACAAGTTCATTTATCAAAGGGAACTTTTTAAAGGGAAAAACATCCTGAACAGTGGTTGAAGGTTTATATGTCATCAGCCATTAGTGCGACCCGAGGTGGTGCTCAATAGAGGAAGAGTCTGTGTGCCCTTGGAAAAAGCTGACAGCGGCTCTACAATATTTTGGTACAAGAGTCTATAAATATAACATATGTAACACGTTCATCTGTGACAGGCGCGGGTTTTGCGCTGCTATGTGTACTTTACTGAAGGTACAATGACAATTGTGTCAGCTGGATATGATCACAACCTTGGGTCGAATACTCAATGTCCTCCATTGTAAATTATTCTGCTTTGGATCAAGAGGCTTCAGCGGGCAAACAATAATAATAGTGTTCTGTTGTTTATTGCAAAAGAAAGTGGTTTCTTTCTCCTTTTAGTCATTAATTTGAAGTAAAATGAAGTAAGCAAGGTTACTGAGAGGTGACTAACGGAAATGTAAATTTTACACGGTCAGTGTTGTCCAGCTACGTTGCAACAGTTGAGCTGGACGTATAAAAAAGTCACATAAAAAGTCATATAAAAAATATTAAAAAGTTGCCAATTGGCTTGAATCAAGACAATGAACAATATAAATGGTCAAACGGAGATCTTTTTAAAGGGAAAGTTTGTGTATTTTAAGTAAGTGGGGTTGTATGAGGTATCCATAGTGCTCAGACCAAAGCAGAGCTAGGCACTGCTGCGGATGGGGGCAGCAACAAAACATATTTTGGCCACATAAAATTGACAAAATCAAAAAATGAATACTGGTTGAAGTGTATGCTGTATTTAGAATATTTCCACTGTTTTACCTTGCTGTCTTTAAACTTCCATATTCCTAAGCAGATCAGAGTTACAGCAGCACAACCAGAAACACAAGCACATACACATAAATAAAGTTTTAATCCCAGTGTCCTGAATGTATTTTCTGAGAACCCCCTACAGCAAAGGTTTAATGACTTTATGTTTTGTTTTGTTTTTTACCATATATAGCTGCTTGCTTACTGGCACCTGATGGTTATCACATTGTTCTTGGATATTATCATACAAAATACATTTGATAAAAGATCATGTTTGAGTATTGATTCCTTCAACACTTGAACAACACTCTTCCACGATGTAAATTGTAAATTTCAAAGTGCACGGCTTTGGCAACAACTTTTGCAAAGGGCAAAGGCTAAAGGAGGTCTTTAAGACCTGGGGCAGTTGCTCCATGCGCTGGAATGCAGAGGGAGGCTTGTAAATTAGAGACCTAATGAAAACTCTCTGGTGTCCAACTGAAGCAATCATCTGGTTAGAATCAACTAGTTATTCCACTAATTTCCCCACCGCTCTCTCCATGCCCTGAATGCCTAATTTAGAAGAAAAGTGCATGTTCCATTTTACACACCTGCAGTTTGAACTCAAGACTGTGATCCCTTCTGAAACGTTCTCTTCACTTTAAAAGCAAGACAATAAATCAAAGTGAAGAAACCAATATATCTAAAAATACCTCTGAATTGACAAACCAGTTGTAAATAACTAATTAAAACTTAAATTTGTTTGGTTATTTAAATCCAGTTTATTGAAGTTTCTTAAATGATCAAATACATTTATTTTAATTTAATTTTTAATACTCGTCATAGGAGAAGTAGTTGCCTAAAACACGGTCTAAAACATCTCCCCAAAGATGTGGTCACTACCTTCCTTGGAGTTATTCAACCTTTCACCCACTGGGCCTCCCAAATCTGACCTTTAACCAGATGCCATTTGCTTAAAATCTCCCTGCCAGTTTCAACCTCTGGAATCTGCAACACATTATAAGAGGAGAAGGGAACAAAGGCAGTAGATTAGAGGCCAGCCTGGTTATTAGTTTGCTGATACAGTTTTACAAGGGTCAAATGCAATGATAGGGAAAACAAGTTGAGGAAGAAAAGGTGCTTTTTATAAGATAAAAAAGTAAAGGCTCCTAATAGAGCTGTCGAAAATGTCATCATGACAACTTTTCTTTACAAAAAACAAACAAATAATAAAAATAAACATACATCTAGTTTGCAGCTGCAAAGCTGTAATGTAAAAAATTAAAATACAGTGTACATGTAGATCTGCAAGTTTTGTATGATAACAGCAAATTGTCTTTTAGTGTGTAGCAATGCTGCTACATGCCCGTGTTTTGTTTCTTTTGCTCTCTTGGTGGCTGCATGTGGACTGAATATAAAATGGTCCATTTTTCCTGTTTCCACTTGTCGTCTTTGCTTTCTTTAAATGTCTTTGTAGGTTTTGCTCCCCCTCAGTCGCACATTATCTCAGTTAGAAAGTGTGTTTTTACCAGGGAGGGCAGCAGTGAGTGGAGGTGCTGATGTATTGAGCAAAGTTGCTTGTCTTTGCTGAAAGCTTTTGTTTCCTGGGGCTCTCTATTCATCACAAAGCCTTTGGTGGGAAGAGACATAAAGACAGGCTGTGACCCTGGTGTGAGCCCTTTGACCTCTGTGAACCCAAGGGGACAGATTTTCAGCAACTGTGCAATCACTATTAGTTGACCGCAGGGTCTGTAGTGGAAAATGGCTGGAGCCAGACAAAGTGAATGGAGGGACATGGTGGGAAAATCTGGTAATTTATAGAAGTTGAGAGTCTATTTCAAAAGAGGTGATGGTGGATCAGCTGACATGTGGGGTCAAAGGTGATGTTTGGGCATGATTTCCTGCCTGTGTTACTGTAACATCTGTGTGTTAAGAGACGTCTGGGACTAAAGCATTTTGACCCTCAGGGGCGTGATTCTGAAAAAAAAAAAAAAAAAAAAGTAAACGCTACAGTTAAGAGTGCTGATGTCAATGACCGTGTTTGACATGAAGCCCTCTGGACAAGATAAAATCCTCACACCACTGGAAAAAAAATCTATTGTTTGTCTTCACTACTGCAGCACATTTAAACATTATAACCTTTTAATGTAGCATTAAATGTAAATGTAAACAATTGCGGAATGACTTACCACCACGACTTTTAGCGTTTCACTTCATTAAATTCACTTTGAAAGACAAAAGACTCTCCTGTAGAATGACTCTGGTCATGGCTCTCCTATGAGACCGGCTGTGATAAAGTGGATCGTTTTGGCTCTTGCACTGTCATCTACAAGTGTCCAAGTAAAGAAATACTGGGAGTCCCCAGCCCCAGGGCTAGCCATTAAGTAAATTGGCCTCTCTAGACCTATAGCTGTGTCACTGTCCGTGACGAGCTGCCACCTATTTGACCCATGGATAGGAGTCCAGTGCTGACCAGCAGCTGTTCTGTGGGCTTGTCTTTCCAAGCCTGGGAAGTGGTTCCTAATTAGCCTCCCACACCCATAAATGTGTCCAGTAGGTCAGTCACTCGGCACTCATTGATCGCACTGATGTGTTCTGTGCTGAGGTTTGACTTAAGCTCCTTCATCAAAACGAATGAGAGGCAGTAGGTGACACAAGCAGCCTGTACGTGTCAATAAGGCCCTCAGAGGTAAACATCTTATTGGAGCAAATAGATGAGTTAGCTCGAACTGATTCTTATAGATTTACGACGTCCGAAACATAAAATAAAATAAAATAAAATGGCGTCGATTCATTAAACATGAGATGTAATATTTGATTGTAGAGGTGAAACAGGATGAAAAAGAATATTCCCTCTCCTGTTTCTATCATCACTGGTGTTCCCTTCAGATTTATCTCTAATGTCCTATTACAGACATCATGACCGGGTCAATACTTCAGCAGTAGCGACCGCTGGTTATGACGGTAATGATAAATGGATGGAGCTACACTCAGCCTGAGCACAATATCATCTCTGGCGTGTTAGACACAGGGTTCTCCTTTACCGAAGTCACAGGAAACAAGTCTTGAGGGCCTGCCCTCCACAATCACTCCTCCAGATATTTTTCTCGTCCTTTTCTATCCTCTATGAGTTGTTTTTCTTTCATTTAGCTGGCCTCCACCAATAAAAATGCAAGCCAATTTTCCAGCGCATTAACCCAAGAGATCTTTAATACACAAGAGTTTTGGTGCAAAGGGGACGGCGAGGCTTCATGGAAAGATGGATGGGCCTGCCGACTAAGAGTGGGCAGTTTTCCCACTGCCCTGGTCTCAGCCTGGGACAAAGGCCTCATTGAGTGTGATGCTTGACATCAGCATCATAAACTAGTCATTGCTACAAAGACTCTGACACTTTAAAGTACCAGCTACTGCCGCTTTCTTTTCTCTCCTTGTTACAGCATTGCTTAGGCTAATCACGTCACTGGCAGTTCTTCCTGTTTTTTTTCTAATCACGTCAATGCAAAGACTTTAAAATGTAAAATAACGTCAAGGGGCATTGTTTATTACATTTTAGATCGTCACTTTCAGGCAATTACATAAAAAGAGAATCTAAAAGATTTGAGTTTATCTTGATTTTGGTGACACCTTTGGTGATAAGCAGTCACTGCTATGGTTTTGTGCCCAACGTACCATGATATGATGCTTAATGTTACAATCACAAAATTTGTGGGTGCATCACATCCTGACAGACGCAGGGTGTTTTTAAAGAAATGCAATAACTATTATATAAAATCAAGTCACAATGTATAGAAGATTTATAAGAGAAAACAATGCATATTGTACATTTAAGCATATGCAGGGATTGGCTTGAGGGTATATGACCATGGGGATTATGGGTATGTATGTGTATTATGTGTCTGCTATCTCTTACTTTTGTACTTTTTATTTTACCTGTTTATTTATTCTAAAATGTGCATGCATGAATCTGATCACAGTGGATAAGAATTTTCTGACCACATTTAATTCATATATGTTGCTCATAAACAATAGTTCAAAGAACTTAATAAGTAAAATACAATACATAGTTGTCTTGCAGATTATTGGTATTCTACATTAGTTTGATTGAGTTTATTGTCTGGTTTCATATAAGTCAACAACTCCAGTATTAGAGGAGGATTATGTAACAAAAAAAACAAAAAAACAAACAAAGAAAAAACAGCTCAATAACCTTAAAGTTGTGGCATCAATAAGACAAGGAGATATGAGTATGCCCGTGTCAATGGAAGTCTGATCCTCAAACATGATGTCAGCTCAAAGCCAGTTTCAGATTTTCAATGTCATGGAAAAAGGCAAGGGTGCACTTTAATAGATTAAACACTGAGAGCCAGACAACTGTGCTGCCAGGGAGGTGCTGATGGATGCAGTCACATTTAATATGAATTCATGCTGGATTGCAACAAAAAGTACAGACGGCACTGCTTGAAACAGAAACAGCACAGAGGAAATTCTTTAACAACGTTATCCCGAGGGGGAAACTTCTTACAAAATAGAAACATTAGTTAGCTTTTACGAAAACATTGAGAGACAATGAAAAGAAATATGAAATAACATACACATAAACTGTTGTTAAGGTGTTTCTTTTTCTTTTTTTAAGCATTAAAATTATACAGCTTAAAATAGTTAAAAATGTTTAACTTAAATTGCCTCGTCTGTATTTCCCTCTTACATTCATTTACATCGCCTTCATTGGTCAACTCATAATGATGTTTGACTTGAAGCAATAATTGCTCTCAAGGGGTGTTGCTGCAGTAGGCTACATTAGAAGACAAAGCGTCTTAATGGAGAAGTGTGTGACAATGACAGAAATAGTGTTTTTATGAGTTTGTGTGTGTGTGTGTGTGTGTGTGTGAGAGAGGGTAAAAAACAAGGGGGGGAGGGTGTAGTAGGGTGACGCTCAGACTGAACTCATATACAGGGAAACAGCTGCTTCACATTGCTAACCCCTGGAACAATGTGAAGATAGTATGTTTAGACAGGTTTGGGCAAGAATGGAGGTCACCAAACCTTTAGGGGAGATGTCAGTCGTAGCTGTCAGACACTGGAAACACACAGCGAAATTACATTAGTCCTCACCGGCTTGTACTGCAGTTTTACTACTGTTCTAATCCTGCAGGGTAATGCAAGAATAATTTGAAGACGAAATGACATTTTCCTCCACTGGCTCCTGTTTATTTCCTCGGTGAGTTTGTTGCAAGGATGCAATTCACACTTAAGTAGCAGACCACCTGTCACTGATGCTATTCTGCATGGTTACAGAGGGATCCAAGTTGGTCTGATCACAGGCTTTAAAGAAAGCAAAGACCTTAAAGACGTGTGACACTATTCATCGTCGTCATCGACAACCTCGCAGCTGCCCCGTCGATCTATAGGGCGAAGTACTCCACCGAGTTTTTGTCACCTATTTACGCAGGCATGTGTAATAGATCCTTCATGTGTTTGGAAGAAAACTTCAAGGTCTGGACGTTATCACCCTTGCCAGTTGGCTCTTACATGTCTTTGAGTCTATATTTAAATAGTGTAAAATGATGAAGAATGAGTCGACAAGGAGACCATTACACATTGGCAAGCCAGAGGCAGCTTAAGCACACTGTTCTGAGTGGGTCAGTTCAATACATTATGTCTGAAACAGTGAACGGTCACTGTCCTGCCATTATTTAAGTATATTGTTCTAGTCTGTAAATGAATGCCACTTTATGTTGCTAAATTAACTTATTATTAAAGTTTCACTTGACTTTTTTTTTTTCTAAAGGTAACATGAATTTGTTATGACAAAATGATAAAGTGAGATAATCTTTGGAGATTATTTGTGTTTTCACTCTAAACCAGCTTCCACGCCGCCCTGTCTTTTGAGTGACTGTGGCATTATTCTGTTAATAGTTATCTGTCCTCAAGTCCTTGACCTCCTCGAATTGTAAACACGTTTTTTACACCACTCTCAGCACTCTTTGACCGAGGGAGTTTTGTCGACAGTGGGGCCCAGAGATAAGCAAGCAGGGGCTGAACCTGTTCCGGCCTGCACTGCCCTCTGCAGCACCTCTGCTCCACACTCAGTCAAATTTCTCCCAGTACCGCCGGATCACATGGGTTAATCTCTCCTGACCCCGACTCCTCAAAAGCACAAGCCTGGCTCTTTTGGACTCAGTCCCAGTGAGAGCGCAATGCAGTACCGTGGAAGTATAGACCCCACACACATCCCCTTGTCCAGTGGCACCAGTTTGCAGACTTCAGAGTAGTGAAGATAAGCTTCAAGAATGTCAGGAAGTCTGACACCAATGAGCAGTATGGTAAACAAACAGTTGCAGACGTCTGCCCGCATCTCCTGCTCCTTAACGACCTTCAATTCCACCCATTTAAATGTCAAGCTGTGAAATATGGTTCTTCAGTACCGACTGATAGTTAAACAAATCATGCTGCATTCACTGTAACAAACATGTAAGCACCGAAAACTGATACAACATATTTATTACTCAACTTTCAGCCTAATTAAAATTTAAAAAATATATAACAAAGTTGCAACTTTCTACGAAGAATTATTAATAATATTCCTAAAATAATTTACTTATTCACATGACTGAACAAAGAAAGTAATAATATAATAATTTCATAACATAATAAGCTTTTCAGACCATTCCTCTACAAGCTACCTTAAATGCTAACAATAGTTAATCCAGTATTTGTCTCTTAGTGTCACTTAAAAAAAGGCCAGGTGTTAATTATACATCTCAAAGCTATAGTATGTCCTAGAACTGCGTTATGCATACATAGTCAAACAGTCCCACTGCAGCACCTTGCCAAAGGCACTTAAGTACTTTTCAGACAATATTGTATGTGATATGTCCACGGAGGTTGCAATTATATATGCATGGAAGGTAAAAGGAACAGAGCAGGATTTCTATTGGGACACCAACGCTCTGATATCCTTCCCGGGTACTTTTGATCCCTCTGGTGTAGTGAAGCAAAAAGCCAATCATTCTTAACCACATAAAAGTTAACAGAGCATGGCCTGGTATTTAGCTTTATGTTTATCTGTGTTATTAATGTGGGCAAGAGGAGCGTGGCCTGTCACTACGGGTCAGATTGGCAGGTGTTGAGCTGTTCTGACGCTGTGATTTCACAGCCTCTTTGCTCTCTGCTTCAGGTGAGTGAAATGATGCCTGCTTTAATAGGGGACTTCAAACTGACATGTGTAGGAGTATCATGAGCCTCAACAACAACAATCATCGACACTGGAAATCGCAGCTTTATGCTTTTGCACTTTTTCTCCCTCAAAGAAAAAAAAGCTGTGATGAATCGTAATTAGTGCTGAAAGAGTTGAAAAAAGATAATTCGTTGATCTGCTAAATAGACAGCGCTTTGAGACCAGATAGCATCAGGGGGACAAGTGAGTGGCGGTGGGAGAAAGGCAGATAAAGAAATGTGAGCACGTTTTTACACATTCTCTGAAACCACAGGCAATCCTGATGAAGATGATAGAGGGAGTCTCTGATTAACCATCCGGTAAGCAGGATGTATGTCCCTGCCAAGGCAGACAAATGGAACTATTGTAATGCTATGACAGTCTTTGATCATTTCTGTGTTCAGGGAGATATCTTCATCAGAAGTGCTCCTTGTTAAAGCTGTCACAGGCTAGCGGGCATAAATATTTGCACTGTGTTAGATTCAATGGGCCATCAATATACAATAATTACACTGAACGTGAACACCCTGAGGCAATTTTCAATGTTAAAGCACATGATTCGTCTTTGTACTTATTTCAATCTATGTTTTATTAAAGCTCCTTAAGATCTGAGGGAAGGACATGCGTATATAATATATAATTTTCAATTTAAATGGCACATAGTGTAAAAAATTTAAAAGTATTAATTATTTTTAATAACGTGTTAGAGTCATACTATCTTAAATGCGTGCTGTTAATGTGATTTATCCGTCGTAATTTTTAGGCTTACTGACAAAAAAATGAAGATGTTCAACTGTAGACTAATTGACCTATAACAGACAGCAGAAAACTTTTCACAGCCAGGAGCCCATCTGTATGGTTCCACTGAATATGCATGGGGCTAAGTACGGTCTAGTCGGAGCCATTAATAATCTTGTCATCACAGCCAAGAACTCCCAAGTTATTCAGTTATTGTCTAACTTATTTTGCGACTTATTTTGCAATCATGACAACACCCGCACCCCCCCTTCCATTACTACAAATGTCACAGCTGGAGTGAAAAAAAAAAAAGCAAGACCTACCAAAATGAAAGCAGTGATTCACTTTTCTTTAGCAGGATTAAAACACTTGGAGACTTTGCAAGGGATTTACTCACATACATACAAAACAGAGTGTGTGCAGAGAAGACATTTTTACTGATGTTGGCATGTTGAAGCATAACTGTGTGTGTGTGTGTGTGTGAGAGAATGTGCATGTGGGAGCTGCCCCGGCCCTATAGTGAGCAACTATCAGAAGTGAGAAGGCGGGGGGTAAGAAGACTGACGCAAGGTAGCATTTGCAATTGGGAGGTTTTGGTTTCAGGCTCTCCAGTCATCAATCATCCCGGGCCTATTCTGTTCTTTGACAGCTCAGTACAAGGCTTGACATTTAACACTCACGACCCTGGACCAGGCTGTGCTCGAGACCGGAGACTTCAGAAACACAAAAATTGAATAGAATGACACTTTTCCCCTCTTCAGTAAGTGGTAGAACTGAGGCAAAGCAGATACAAATTAATAATTCCCATCTGCAATACACTTCACTCTGGTGAAATTACTGCTTAAGGCCCCGTGTTCCCCCTTTGCCCCTTACTCTGACACACACAAAAGAGCTAAATGAGAAAGTCAAGAGGCCTCTAGGCCTATTAGACTAAATGCTAGTATGTTTTTTTTATGTGTGGATGGACTCTGTGAACTTTGTGAGAGGCAGCTTTGAAAATTGCTACACACGAAATCATTAGTAGTGTTTTGGAAAAAAAAAAGGGAGAGCAAAGATATTTTTACAGCTTAATGTTTCAGTCAGCAATGCAGCATGGAATCTGGATTAATTGCACACATTTCAAATTATAAGGGAACATTTCTCCGTCCTTAAGCCGCCTCTGATATTACACTCAGTGAAATTTCCAAGGGGAAATGAGCTTATGTTTTGTGACCACATTTGGTTTTCTGCCTTTTTTGGGTCAGTAGGTCGCTATAAACAAACAACAACAACAAAAAACAAAACACTGCTCTGATAATAATGACATCAACTGACTGTGTAGCGCAGCACTATGGCGTATAAAACATCAGATCAAATTTGAACAGGCTTTTTTTTTTTTTCAATAAGCACATCTGTCAGTCTAGAGATGCCACAATGTGACCTACCCAAAACTACACACACAAAAAAAAATGGTTCAACAGCATTATATAACAAACCCCATGCACACACACCCTCTCCCTCCTCTGTCACACACACACACGCACACATGTTCGTGACCCGTGATAACTTGACAAAAGCGTGTGATTTTCATTTACACTAGTTTCTCTCAGGCCATACAAGCATGAACCTCGCTGTCTTTCTTCCTTCGTGGATTTAGCATGTGGACACCGATAACATCGCATGGACATCAACCATATCCATTCACTCTTATGTCAGGGAATTGATAGCTTCTTTTGGATTGTGTGAGCCACAGAAAATCTCTTCCATCTTTGTGTGCGATACGCTCTGCTTGCTGCATACTAAACATGTTGCCAGACAACTGGTCATGTCTTAACTGTGAAACTGGCAACTATTGTTCGTGGTGCTATTGAACATGCCTCTAACGACTCCAAGGGCAACCTTTCATCTTGCACAAGGTACCAGGGCTCTTAAACTATTTGATATGTTCTTTAAGGCGTTTAACATTGTAACATACGTCTGCGTGCTTAGATACAAAAATATGGAACCATAAAGAAACATTAAAGTAAAAAGTTTTTTTCTTAAAAAAAAAAAAAGATGTAATGTTTTAAACAAATCATTAACAATTTATCCAAAGAAATATTTAACACAAATCTAGACCTGCTGTTTAACACTTGCACGTCTCTTGAGGATTTCTGTCATGCTTCTTAATTTGTCACTTTCAATATGAGCTGAGAGACATGACTGACACACAAAATATGAAAGTGGGCACACGCACACACACACACACACACACATACATACAAACACACCGGTGCAGATTGTTGTTCAGATGATTGGTTATGATGTCATCATAGAACAACCTCTTTTCTGAGAAAGATTCATCAGATTATGACCAAAGCCAAGCCTTGCTCGCAACACTCCACTAGCTGCACCATATGGTTGGGTCCTAAAGCCATGGGTGGAGGGTTTAATGACAGAGCGGATGTGCAGCGCACATGCCGAGGGATGTTGGGGGGATGGGCTAAAAAAACACTCATCAAGTCTTTGGCCTGGAAAGGCTGCACAAGGTCAGTTGTGCAGCGGGGGCAGGGTGAGGGAGCCAGACACATGTCTACAACAAAAGGCAGGTGACCACAGCTAAACTTTGTATTCAGAAGAAAAAAAGAGTGAACAATAAAAGTTGTTGTTGTTTTTTTTGTTTTTTTCCCCCCATCTGGTATCTTTCAAAAAGCTATTCTTTATTTAATACCATAGTATTTAAATGTGCTGACCTGTTTAGCAATTAATAACAACATCTTTCCTCAAACACACCAGGTCGATAGTATAGGCACATCACCAAAATATAGAGACATGGAGATCCAATCCTCTTGGCAAACATGCACAGCTGCCAGTGTGGGGTGTAGGGATGAGTAAACAAAGATGGACTCATAATTAATGTTTACTAAGGCTGATGCAACTGCATGACATTTCTAGTACCGCACAACTTGTCCAATGACCACGAATTATCTCTTTAAACACTTTCTTAGTCAGACATCTCTCGTTTAGAGCCGTAAACATGTTTAAACACTTAATTCTCTCACCAATTGTGTCTGCCTAATACCTCATCTCAGCGGCTAAATCGATCTGATGTCGGAAAAAGAACAATACTAAGGATGGTTCCACAACATCTGATTTTCTGCCCTCTAAACATTATGAATATGTATTTTTTAAACCCCCTAAGATTCAGGGGAAGAAATCACTTTGTTTTTGTTTTTTGTTTTTTTTATTTGGTGCATACCACTACAGACACAGCTTTAGGTAATATTAGCCCAGCAGTGGTGAGGTGGGACATGGGGCAGCCTGAGGAGTAAGAAGGCAGGGCAAATGATTGATGGAGTTGTGGTTGGTCTATAAAGGTCTGCAAAGAGTGCTTGGAGATAATCAGAGAGAGGGTGTCTGCAGGCCTCATAACGCCCCCACCTCCAACCACGGCACACAAACATACGCACACCCACATACGCTGACTCAAGAGAGATGAGGCGGGAGCTTCCGAATTATTAAGCAGACAGAAGCACTGATGATGAAATTCTGAAGGTTGGGCGTAACAAGAGGCACCTTACAAGGGTCACAACCTTTTCCTTGCTGGGTGTTTTGTTCTTTGTACCCCCCTCACAACATCACCTTCCCACCTTTGTGTTCACTGGGGGGGCAGGTGAGTGGGGGAGTTGTGTTACATCCCTGTTTATCTGTTCATGACCTCTAGCCGGCAATTCTGCACTTGATAAGAGGAGGGCTCGCCTCATAATGTGCACGGCAGCTGATATCAGCCCTGTATCCTTGTGAAATTGATTACCAAGGCCCAGGGAGCGTGCAGAATATAATAAATAGAGATGACACATAAGGCACACATGGACTTGTAGGCTGATGGGTAACACTGCCTCAGCAATTACCTGCTACCCACTTAAAACAGGGGTCATGCAGGGCAGGCTGGCAGTGGAAGGAGTTATGGTTATTTCTTATTTTCTCTGCAGGGTGAGATGGTCTGTGAAACATCTCTCTCTCTCTCTCTCTCTCTCTCTCTCCCTCTGCGTATGTATGTGTGTGTATGTGCAAGTGTGTGTGTGCATGAAAGACAGAGGGGCAGAGAGTCTCAAAGGTTTGGGTGTAAAGACCTGGACAAGGTGTGGTTAAGTAACTATTTAAATAATGCATGATACATAGTGTGAAGCATTAGAAAAAAAAATATTACCAAAGCCAAGTATTTGTGGCCATTTTTTAGACTGCTTTTAGACACTAGGTATTTCTTGTGGATCTTGTGAATATTTTGGTGTGCAGGCTGGGTCATATCTCAACAACACTAAAAGAATTTTTGGTGTTGATTTATTTATTTATTTTCGTCTGGACAGTACGCTATAAATACAGCTTCACTGTGAATGGGCAAAAATTCAAAAAACTTGAATAACTGAGACGGTTAACGGTAGAAGCTCTTTAGTGGGAGTGCATAGGTGTCACAGAGTAGCGATAAATAAGCTGTAAAAAGAAGCTCCAGGCTTGTTCTCTCACCTGACCCCACAACCAGGCCTCAGGCAATTAAATCGTTGGGGCCTTTTTATGAAGGAACTACTGTAACGTCCTTTTATCAATTAGTCCAATTACACCAATGCATTGTGACAAGCTAAACTTTCTATTTATATCTCCTCGTAGCCTAAATTAGGATAATTATTAACGCTGATGACAGAGGATGATGAAGTCAGCAGTGAATTTTTCTTTCTTACAGGAAGTCCTTGTTAGTAGCTGAGATGTAATGACGCTTGTAATTTGTGTATCACGGCATTAATGAAATGTTTACACACTTTGTTAAAGTGTATACTTTGTACTGTATGTGGTAATTATGACATACAGACAGAGTTTAAGATAGAAGAAACACTTGTGTTGATACAGTCATCAGCGTCATTAGCAGAGTAAAGTCATCATTATGTAACCAGACAGCACACTCATAATCATCATTGGAAGAATACAATGGCTTTCAGAATCTCAATATCATCTCATAACATTTACAGTTGAGACATTTTCTTAATCATCTTTAATCTGCATGCCCTTTATTATGCCACCAGCCGTCTAGTAAGTGCTCCCACATCCACACAGAGACCATAATCACTGTGGTTGGCCTAAGACTTGAAGGCCTAGTTTTTTCTTGTCATCAAGGGCTGCTAATAATCTCTTTTATCACACATATCACAATTTCACATCATATATCGTTAATGTAGGTTGCAGAATACATGGTCTTGATTGATCTTTATTACATATGGAAATGTGTTCCAGTTAAGTTATAATATCGGTATGTTCTGCCAGAAAGAAAGAAAGAAAGAAAGAAAGAAAGAAAGAAAGAAAGAAAGCCGGTCTAAATCGTGTTTGTGATTCATTTTATTCTTAATTCCAAATTTTCCTTACATTTTCAAATAACACTGGACTATCACTGAAAAAGATGAGCGGACTGTTGACAGGATTAAGCGCTCTAAAATCGTTATGATAAAACAAGGGTTATGAAAAAACAGGGCGACCTGTTATATGATAATAAATCGAGGAGAAAGTAAAAAGTAAAAAGAGCTAATTTCTCATTTGTTAAAATTCTAATATTTTGGCTTACTGGCTGCAAAAGTAACATTTTTTTTTCAAGCTGGTAATCTTGCTTTTATCCAAATCAATACAGTAACAAAGTAACACTGTGCTGAATAACACATTACTAGTCAACGCTCCAAACAACACATTGTGCTTTTTAGGCTGTTGTTGTGTCTTAAAAGAAACATTACAGCTGATTGTGTACTGCACATTTAATTGGCCTAAAAGAGAAACATATCTATTCGTGGTCTTAAAGTTTCCACCTGAGATATCTTAGCCAGTGTGCTGCATAATGTATGGTTCATTTCAAAAACAGCCACTCCAGTTGCTTAATGTTAGCATAAAGCAGGCCGTGTAGATGTGGTGCTTGCCGTTTCAATGAAGAAATCTGAATGGCTGTAAGCTGCCAGGCAAACCTTTATATCTATTTGTTCCACTTGTCTGGCTCTCAATGAGTTTAATCAGCTGAGAAGAAGCCGTGAGGGGGGTGTTGCCTTACCCGCCCATACATTAGAGAGCCCCCCCCCCCTGCACCACACACTCACACTCAAATACACACAACCCCACAGCCCCATTCTCTGTGCATCGATGTGAGAGTTGAGGGTCTCCCTCTCCCCTGTTGCCTTACGGATTATCAAGTACACTTCAATTACTGTCGATCGATACACTTCTGGCTGCAAAAGGGAGTGTGAGGGAAATTAGACAGACTTTGGGTATGGCCGTGACTACAAAGCAATGGATTAACACTGATATGCATCTCTTCATTTACATCAGGAATGGGCCCATTCTCCATCAGCATACTGCACTCTCCTCTGCACGGACGTACATTCACATAGGCTTTAAGGGGACTTTTTGAAAGATTGCTTCTTTAAGTGCTGGGCAAGGTGAGGGCAAGCCTGTCATATACAGTAGGAGGATTAAAACCTACTGTAGTCACAACGGGAAAGGAGCCACTGTAGCAAGGATGAATACAAGTAAAGAGGTCCTGTGTAGAACTGTTAATGTCATCATGATAATACTATGCCTTGGCAGGGTTGTCTTGTGTGCGTGTGTGTATGCGTGTGTTGTGCTCCAAATTGGCCAGCACTCATTAAATGATTAAAGAGACACTAATCCAAGAGTGCTTCAACACCAAGATTTATAATCCAGCCAGGTTCAAATATTTGCAGTAAAAGAGAAGAAAGGAGCATTTCCACTCTTAGAAAATGCGTGTCAGCAGATAATACAATGGTTGGCGTTGGTAGGAAATAATGCCGGAGTAGTCGTCCTCCTAAACTGAGAGGAAAGGGAAATGAAAGCAGTACTGTGGAAGAGGATAAAAAAGAAGTAAAAGTGTAGGAAGAGATAAGCAGTGGCTGTATCCCCCTGAGGGGCGGCTGTGAAGGTCTCCCAAGCACGGCCCCTGCCTCTGAACCCCCTCCAGGTCATCTGCCCTCGCTCTCACACCCTTCCTCTCTACAGAGGCAGTAAAAACACTCCAACACCTGGGTTCCCCCTCTGTTCTGCGCAAGCTACAGTGCAACACACCTCTGACTACATTTTTCATCTGCAGAACAACACAAGCTCCATACACACGGTGAAAGAGCAGGCAGCGCTTTGTGATTAGGTCTTAGGACATAAAAAACAAAATCTCATCTCTGATAGGTTATTGTGAAGGCCAAGTTATAATGACGGCCATTACAACATTTGTAAAGAGATTATTATTGACTGACCTTCAAACATTCCTAAAACATAATGTCATTGATGTTTTATTATTATTATTATCAAAGACCAAAAAAGGCTGCAGGATTTAATGCAGACTTTAAGAAATCATCTGCATGTTTTTTTAGTTTTTTTTTATCTATTTCAAATTAATCAGCGTTAATAAAAATGATCATGTGCTCTCAGAAGATTTTGAATCAAACAGTTTGTTTTGGTCACGATAATTTAGATTTGTGTCTGTCACCAAAAGTCTGCTTTTACAAGGATTGCTGAACCATGTCCACTTCTCTCATCTCAGGGTCAGAGTCACATTACACATTACTACCCGGGAGTGGGAGTTCAGTTTTGCGTCTAAAATGGCCTCCCTCTCCAAATAAAGATGCCTCTCTATTGAAAGCTCCTCACTCCACCATGAATTTGGTCACCCCTCCCCACCTCCCTCCTTCCCTCCCTCCTTCCCTCCCACTGCAATCTGTCCTGCCAGCTCCCACGGTTTGTCTTTGGAAGTGATCCGTCCCTGAGCGTTGAGCAGAGCCACTTCATGTTCACATCGGCCCCAGAGGCATTCCTGCCTGCCCACTACTCCTGCTTTCTTTTGTCAGCCAAATGGATACCAATTAAATCAACTGTTCTCCAATTAGAATTTGGAAGAATCTATCTTGTTCAGTGTTCTAAATCCCACTGCTTGACTTCTTTCTCTCATGTAGCTCCTTTCCTGGAATCAGTTACAGAGAAAATGAGACTAGTTATTTCCTGCAATAGGATACTCCTGGGTTTCTTTGTTTTTTCGGCTTGTTCAATATGTTAAAAGTGCATTTAGTCAAATGTTTATAGGACTGTACACAAGGGACATTATTATGGTACAAGGTAGGTTGAGGGCAATGGTCAATTGTGGAATAACGAATGAGGACTTCCCAGAAAATCCCTAAACCACGACAATCATTAACAGCAGTGCTTTACATTTTAACTGTACAGCTATTTTCCCCCCTCACTGAAAGATAAGATTATAACAAAACATGTATTTCTATCTCTGGAAAGACACTCTCCCTTAAAAAGCATGTCTTCATACTGTATACTGCCCTCACTCAGAGGCCACTATTAATACAAGGGGAGGGAGGGGGGGCATATCTTAATCTGCAGACACCGACAGCGAATGGCTTGGACTTGAGCCACGACATTATTGCCTAATAGTCGTGTTCAGAAAGTATGCCCCATTGTGTTTCATATGACCAGGCAACACCCCCTCCTGCCACTCGAAATCACATCCAGCTAAACAAACCAGCCGGCCTGCTTCCTGTGGAGCAACGATTCAAGTCCCAGGCATTGGTTTAGACCTCTGCAGCCTGCCACCATCCACATGTGGAGCCCTTTCACTCTGTTACTTAATCCTCCACCTTAAGATTAGTATACAGGATTGTTTGCTTCAAGATTTGATTTTTTTTTTTTTACTTGATCTACATCACCTACTTTGGTTTATATTAGCAAGTTGTTAACTTACTGTTACTTACTGAGTACTGTTAGGTAATCAGCCCCCTGTAGCGATTCAGCGGCAGAAATACCAATCAGGTCTTCTTGTAACGTAAAGACAATAAAGTGAGTTACTACTAAATGAGGCAAATGTGTTCTCCCTGATTTGCTTGTAATTTATTGAAACATAAATAGTCCTGATGGAAGAACAAAAAAGCTCAACAAGTGGCGATGCCAATAATGGTAGAAAAAGTTTCATATCAAAATAACTCACAATCTATTATGCCTTCCATCAATAAGCAGTTCCACTATTAATATTTTTATTATTATTTCATCAAATCACAAAAGGGTAATTGTGACTGACTGTCAGACGACTATTTTAATCAATATAACTTATTCAGCCATTCCCTCCATGAGAATGGCCAATATGTAAATAGTGTTGCTTGGACACTTCTAGTTGTGGATGTTTGACGGCCCCCTACTTTTACTTTGTTATGCTTATCTGCTTTAAGAATGGAGGCTTATTGTGTCTGAACAAAGGAAGCCCTTTTATGTCCATCACTGAACAAAGATGGTAACTGACATTGTGCAACAACACAGTGAACAGTTTCTAACTGTTTGCATACTTGAGATAAAAAAGCATTTGTGATTTCAACCTCTTAAAACTTCTACAGTTACATACTGAAACGGTTCATCACTCTGCATTTCTTTGTGACGCTACCAAAACATTAAAAGTACATTTTGTTCATGAAACATCTCAGTGCCATTCAACATATATATTCAGGTATTTTCTGCACATTTTACGCTAGTGTATGTGTTGTTTTATATTTCTATTAGCCGGAAAATAAAATGGAAATTCAAGTCCTTATCTACAGCAAGACATAACCTTATTTGGTCTTGATTTCACAGTGTTGCAGTACCATTTATCCTCTTGTTCTGTACTCACATCTGGCACTAACTATGTCGAGAGTGCATTTTTCTTTAGTAGGTATTTGGTTACAGTGATAATAGAAATTATGTCAAAACATTAACTGATGGAATAAAGTCAAATATGTGACCTCCTGAGCAACTAGTTTGTACAATTTACCAAATAGTTATATTGAAATTGACGATTTGGTAAAAAAGAAAAAAAAAGAAAAGAAGAAGAAGTAAAATACTACCCCAGAAATGTCTCACTGTATGGAATTATTCATGTTTTACTCTTTGATACACGGCAGTTTCTAGTGCTGCAGTATATTTTTCCTGGGTCAGTTCTTAACCCCTAGAAACTACATCAGAAATGATGTGAAATCCTAATAAAAACATGAGACACCACACTTGGCAGACAAAAAGACAGCAGTGTAGTAGACAACAGCAGAATAAAATATAACATACTGACCATAATCTCATCCGTAATTTATATATGAATTTGTTATGTCCATTAATATTATTGTAATACTGTTATGCCTGTCAGTGCACTTTCAAAAGCCCTGAATTTAATGTTGACAAATCGGGATATTTTCTCCTATCTGGATAAAAAAATAAAATAAATTGCCATTCGGTTTATAAATATACTTGCTCCTTTTTCAACACTTTCTGACCCTCAACCTCTGAGCTGAACTTTCAAATGCCTCCAGTCAGGAAACCATCTGAGCTGAGCTCTTAATGAACGCCAAAATATAGCACTTGTTATTCCAGCTGTTGATACAGGCAGGTTACCGAGTGCATAAACACAGCAAGTACATAATTTTCACTCTTCAAAGTAGCCTGATTTATATCATACAGAACAGAATTAATATGCATAATTTGTATCGCATGGAGAACATTTGAAAACATTAGTGCTTGAGCTACATTAAAATAGCATTCTGTTGAGTCTCCTATAAGCAGTCACTGCCACCCACAGTTTAAAACCTTATTCACTGTAAGGTAAATAAAGGAACAATCACAGATTTTTTTCCACTGACTAATTCCAGAAGAAGAAAAAAAAGAAAAGAAAAAAAAAGAAAAACAATTAAAAGTCCCTTCCCCTTCCCATCCAGACTATTCCCACGCATTTTTTGGCAGAGCTCTGCTGATGATCTCCAGAGGCTTTGCTTCTTGAGGAACTTGTCAGGAAAAGATCTACATTTCCCAGGGATGAGTGTGGGTGAAAGTGAGAAGGAAACTGCAAGACAGAGCAGAAGTTTGAGTACAAGCCAAAAAGCGAGAATTAAAAGTGAAAAGAAGAGTTCATGTATTGACAGGGGGGAGACGTGGGGTTAAGAATTTGAGGACTGAGCTCAGGGTGCGGGGGGATTTGTGATATCCTCAGAGAAAGGAAAGAAAAGGCTAAACTGAATAGTAAAAATGGCACCTATCTGTCAGGGATCTCGAGCTGACTTTTGTATGTTAAAAGAAGTGATGGCATTAAGGCACCAAGGGAGAAATATAGATCCTTTAATATCACTTTTGTTCTTCAAACTGTGACCCACTGAACACAAGTGCATCACTAATCAGTTTAACCCTGTTATACTAATTCAACTCTGTAGTTTCACATGATGTGCGGCTGACACAAGTGCCATGCCCACTCCAGAGTCCGTGTGGCCTGGAGCCCAGGCAGGGGCAAAAGCCCCGACCTCAGAGGCATACTGACCTGGCAGGGGGAAACCTCTCATGGCATTTTGACATCAGGTTCAGAGACAATAGAAATCTTTCTAACAGCATCTTATAGACTCCTCAACCTGCCACTATTATGATATTATCCTTATTCAAATGAGGGTTCATTTCTTTTGTTTTTTGATTTGTCCTCAGTGACATTTTGTTGACGCACTGGGTCAGTCCTATGAGGAGCAGGTCACAAGCTGACAAAATGTCAAAACTGGTTTTCTTGGCTTTTCAAACACAAACACAAACACCAAGGCTGTTTGCTTTATCTCTTGAAATGAGGCTGCAAAGGGACAGATGAGTGACTGAAACCTGAGATACCCAACACGTCTAGGTTAGATTTACTATTTCTAAGAGTAATAAACAAAACTGTTCTCACGTTTTTTATTTCAAATTAAAAAGCCAGAAATGTATTAATGTTGCAATTAAATATACATAGTATGATGTGACTGAATAAATAAATACAAGAAAAAATGAATTCAGCACAGAGTTAAATACTGGTGTAGTCCTTCCTTTATGACTAATAACCCAACTCAAGGATTACTATCTTGTTTTCTTTCAGTCAGTCCAGAACATTTTCATCTCAGGGGATCTCAAAACTTCACAAGCCCAACAGGAAGTCACTACCGTCACGCCCGTTAGGTCAATAAGCATTTGCGCATCAGAAGAGGCCCTCCTCTCAGCTGTGGACATATTTATATAATGTAGACATGATTATTCCTCTGGCATCCTGTGCTCTTTATCTTATTTAATACTTTGATAAAAGAGAATCTGTGAGAATCTTTAGTGGGGCTTGGCTGAAAAGATTTGTTCATGTTTGTTTTTAAGGTTGTTGTGCTTGGGAATATGGCTAACCACTTAGAAACTATGTTAACGTCACAACTCCCAGCAAGAATATAAACCGTAATGGTAGATAGTGTCTTAAAAACGTTCACTGTCTTTATTCCTAACTTGGATTCAAACATAGACACCTCAGGCTGCCACCGATATCTCACTGCTGGATCACTAGATTATCTTTATGCCAGATTTCTACAAGTTAGAGATACACAGCCTCTACTATACTCATTCATCCCATGATTCTGAAACCTTGTGTCAGACCTACGTGCAAGCAAAATCCAAAACATTGTGCATACACCTTCAGCTCAAAACAAGAACTATTTTAATTGTGCCGAAAAAATGAGGTTGACTATGCTACCCTATAATAAAAAAGCTCTCCTCTCCTAGATGTAGGGCACATGGTCTGTTTTTTAAGTACAGGTACAATGCCTCTTCTCTGAAATATGGATGTCTGATGAGCTACACTTCATACTGACAGTTTCTGAGCCTCATTACGAAGCAATACATCCCCATCATTACATTGCCGTTGTCAATTGAAAGACTCTGTGATTAGTGAACAGAGAGACAGCCAGAGTTCGCAGACAGCCAATGCCTGGAATACTCATACAATACTATAGATCCCAGTGGATCGTTACGTTCTTGAGTCAGTCAAGGCGAAGTTCTTTACATGGGGAAAAAACTGGAGGTTCTTCAGCTCACCTTGAAGCACAATGACACCAGTGCAAGGGCCACCACTCTACTACTCCTCCTGTATAACAAAATGTCCAGATAGTGAAGGTCGCGTGTTAATAAACAAGACTGAGAGTCTACAATTACATTAGCGGCTCTGTGAGACTGTGCTTAGGCACAGCGGTACTTTTAACTAAACGCTAACATCTGCATGCTACCCTGCTCACAGTGACAATGCTAACATGCTGCTGTTCAGCTGATGTCGGCATGCTAACAGTTGCCACTTAGCACTAAACATAAAGTACAGCTGAGGCTGACGATGATTTGTTTTCATTAGTGTATAATCACCACAAACAAGCCTTTTATATGTAGAGATGTAACGGGTCCTCTTCCACGTTGCACCACCATGTTTCTACAGTAACCCAGAATGGACAAACCAAACATTAACTTTGTTAACTTTTGTTAATTTGTCATTTGAAACAAAGTATTGGACAAATAAAGGTTATGAACTGGTCATGATCATGAAAGGAAAGAATGCATAAATGCAAAATTAAAGATCCGGAAAGTTGAGTAGGGGGGGAACATGAATGCCCGTACAAAATGTAATGGAAATCCATTTGAGAGTTGTTGAGCTGTTTCACTCAAAAAACACAAATGTCAACCTCACGGTGGACCTAGAATTATAGTTAGTCAGTAGGATTCAACCTCTTATTTTGTCTTCAACAATGAAACTCATACTCCTCTGGATGCTCACATAGCTACCAAACCACTTGCATCTTCCAAGGTTCAACCTCTAAGTAAAACCATGGACAATGGACAACAGAATCCAGAGGTTACGCTGTATGTATTTTTCTGTACCTTAAGATTTAAAACCCACACTTAAAACTTGATACTTGTACTTTTGACTTATGCATTGCTCTTGTTAAAATGCTTCCTTGTTTTGTGATGTCTTATAGGAGATATCAGACAATACATGTTTTATAAAACACATATTTTCATTGAAATTGTGACAATTATGTCCTACTGTAATGGATGTCGTACATGCATGTGTGTTGGTGAGCAGTACTACCAGCGAACCAAAGCCTTGTAAAGCTTTATATAAAATTTTAATTTGATAAAATTGAAATAATAAATAATAAATAAAATGAGTTCAAGGCAATTCCTGACTGAGAACAATCTTAGTTGGAGTTTGTGTAATGTAGCATATTCAATGCCTCAGATTATTTTTCTTTTTTCGACTTGGATTCTTACTTTTGGTTATTTTCATACCTTGCTGCTTAAATTTGAGACTTTCCCTTGGACTATTCACTGGGTGAGAAATGAAATCACAATAAAACCTGAGATGAAATTTTGAAATTATTTGGACTACTGCTTTGTTTTCCAAAACACTTTACTAATGAATGAAAAATCATTGCATTACAAGCTGCATTGGAATCAGTTACATCTGAGAATCAGTGATATCTCATTGTTTTACATGATATGGGTCTTATGTCTCTACTTTGGTCATAGGCTAGTAAAGTGCAGTGCATGTCAGTTTGTCTTTATTAAGCAACAAGCAAGTTTAATCAATACTGGGGAAACTGTATGCTTTCTTCTCTCTAATGTGCCATTAAGAGCCATTCAGAGTGACTGAACAGTTGTCACAGAAAGTGGAGAAACACTGAGTAATCAATGATAGTTAAGAACTGTAATTTATCACCTTGCCACAACTGAGGGTTGGCAAAATGAGCTCTCCTGCTTGTGGGAGAGAATGTGTTGGGGGAAGCTCGGGCGATATGGTGGCCGAGGCACACAAGGGTCAGGGCCCAATTACTCTTCATCTACTGCTCCTCATCACCACTGGCAGAAGCACAGTTCAATTGCTGCATTATCTAAGCATATCAATAGTGCGGAATTAAAAGTCATTGATTTTTCTTTTTCTTTTTCTCTTTGGTCAAAAGAAGGTAGAAGAAGATGTTATACTGAACTGATGTCTTTAAACGAGTAAATGCAAGAGATATTAGAAAATTATTGGTAAGAGCATGCATGGAGTCATTTTTAACGAGTAATTAGCATTATACAACAGATGACACTGTAGCTTTATTGTGAAATTTCTACCAATATTTTAATGTGAAAATTACATTTACAAAAGTCAGTTCAGCTGAGCTTGAACCTTTTATACCTTTCTTACACCCTCCTGGCTCCTGAAGTAAATAAGAGTTCACTGTAAGCTGGAGTCTCTATCATGGCCAGAGTAGACCTTTGTGCGAAAATGACCCAATAGACATAAATAAAGCTGCTAGCAATCACATATTAATCACATTGTGCATGAGCAGTCAGAATGACCATAGCAGGAAAGGGTTGAAAGGGCCAAAAAAATAGAGAAAAATTTCAATTTCAAGAGCATTATTATTTTCATTAATCATAGCCCTGCCATCAACCTATCCTTATGCCTTAGTGAGAGATCTATTATACGCTCCATTTAGCCTCCGCCATATTACCTCATATGTTTTCCTGGCTGACCAAATAAGACTTAAGAGATAAAACAATTTACTGTTCATTATGAGCCATGTCACTGGAATCAATCTATTAACCTGTGTTAACTGGGATGGCTGGCAAGATCTCGTGGACTGTACTGAAGTAAAGAAATGGATATTTATGTGTTGTATGTCTATAGTCATAAAATGACTGGGCATTTAATTTGCCCCTCCAACTCAGTGGATGGCTTTATTTTTCCAGTGGCCAAGGCGCCCTCCTCGCCTTTAAGCAGCTTCTGACCTGTGAAAGATTCTAACAAATTAGCTTCTATTGTGAAGCCAAAGGTGCCATCAATGAGGAGACGCTCCACTGCACCTAAAGTATGATGGTAGAAGCAAGCAACAGAGCAGAGAACCTTGACATGATTGAATTAACCCTTTGTAGGAAACGGGCTGATAAGGATGGCGGTAGAAGGTGGGTTAAAGGGCTGAATTGTTTGCTTCATATGACAAGAAACAGGTGCCACGTCTGAATCTTACTTCCTAAACACAATGACAGTGGACAGACCTTTTAATTAACTTTAAATGTGTGATATTCTAGTGTTTTTCTGTTCATGTTGTCATTAAAAAAACAGATATGTGCAACATATGAAGAAACAAGCTATGCTAGCAGGTATGTGAGGCTTTAAAATGCTCAAATCACCACAGAAAGATGCGCACAATGGCAATACTAGCATGTTGATCATAATGTTCACCATGCTCACCGATTTTTGTGTGTTAGCATGTTAAGTTTCACTATTAAGCAATAAATATAATGTATAGTTGGGGCTAATGGAAATGTCTTTTTTTCTTTTTTTTTTTTGCATGATACTGTTACAGTAGATGAAAGGATCAAATTGATTTGAAATCATCCTCTGGGCACCATGAATGTCTGTACAAACTGTCATTTTCAACAGTTGTTGTGACATTGCAGTCTTGCAAAAAGTAAGTGATAAACTGACCAACAGATATTAACCACCCCTACGAATAATACACATACAGTATATTACATTCCACGAATGTGTTAAGTCACCTTTTGCATCATTTGATTTTATGCCAAACTGGCTAAAATTAAATGGAACACCAATACCATATATTATTATATATTTTTACACAAAATCCGTACCTTCGAAACCACGTCCCTGAGTTTAGATAAAGAGATTGACTTCTGTGCACCAGATCTGTGTAGTCTGTTTTACAAAGGTGTTGTGCTTTCTCCGGCTACACAAGGACTGGTTAACACACTGTCTGTTATGAACTGGTTTGGTCACTGTTGTGGATCTTCACTAGTTTCTACTTACAGAGTAAAGTTGCCGCAGGAATCAGACCAGTCAGTTTGGTCAGTTTTGGCCCTAATAATGGAAGTAGTTTGAGGGTTCCTCTGCCAGAGATTGTGGTGGCAACTCTCCCATGCTCAGTTTCAGTTTATCCAAAGACAACGCTTCTTTGTCTATCTCTACTGTGGCGGCGTCATGTGTCATTCACCCTTGTATCTTCATTTACCCTTTGTTGCCTTCAGTAAAATGGACTACCGATACAAGTTGAGTATTTTGACCAACTGGAAGTGTGAGTTTCTTACCAGCCGCTTAGTCTGTCAGTACACTGGAACTACTGAAACCCAAGATCAGCAACAAGACAACAAGACCTTAAAGTTCATGTTTGTATTTATTAATAAAATGCAGCCTTCCCTTAAAATGTTTGTTGTTGTTTGTATGTTGAAATTGATACTGATTGATGTGGCATTCCATTAATTTAACTGTACAGTACCATCCTTGACTTTGTGGAGGTGCTGGTTCCACTTTTTAAGCAATATTTTAATGAACCTAAAAGCAATGTTAGCACAACCACACCAGCAGTAAAGCAGCTTCAGCTCTTCATTAAATGTGTCCAGCTATACGGTTACTGTGGGGTCATATTTGTTTGGCAGCACTCACAGACACTGTAGTTACACAAGTTAAAGGGATCCTAAAAGGACGCTCCATGTGGCTGTTCCACACCTAAAGTTGTTACTGATGTAGACAGCCCCAATGATTGACTGAAGCAGATCTGTGCCATCACACGCCCTTGACACACGACTGACAAACATAGGTGAAACAAGTCTAGTCGAGTAGGCGACTGGTTTGTTTTGACAATCCTACATTCAGTTGCTTCTCACTAGTCTTACACTGAAGTCCATCAACTTAGGCCTAAGAAACAGAAAGCTCTCTGAATATATAAAGAGGGTGGTAAACTGCAGCCAAATAACAAATAATTAACTAAGCAATTGCATTACAATATTAGGATTATGTAATTTTGGCATTAATTAAACATGTTTGCAGTGATAGATTACTAGTTTCTATAAAGATTCAAGCTACTGCTTTATTTTATTACAGTAAAATTAATGAAAAATTAGGAGATAAAAAAAAAGACCAAAATTTAAAAGAACTTAAAAGAACAAAACAAGCCTTGCACAAACCCACGAAAAATTTCAGACAGCTAGAAAAAAGCGTCAACATACACAACATAATGTTATTTGTCAGTCAAAAGAATCAAAAGAAAGATTCTGTTGGACTGGAATGAGTTCATAAAAATGCCCCTAAAATATGTGAGATTCTGTTTGGTTTGTTTTCATTTCATTGTGTCGTCAAAGGATTTTTGAATCGGGATATTGACATTATCATATTTTTAATCAGACTTCAACACCTGTGACACTTTCCATCATGGAAAAAGAGGGTGAAACCTATGAATATATGTTTGGACAGAAAATTAAGTTCAGAGGTCATTGGCATGATATGCAGGCTAACAGGGGGTGAAATGTGCTTATTTGTTTTTAAGTCAAGACTGATTTCATTAAGACTGAGAAAGGTCAGCATGACATGAAAAAGAGATTCAGCCTCTGTGGTGAGATCTAACTGCATATCACTGAGTGAGCCAGTGGTATGTATGAGGATGTTGGGTTGTTCAGGAATCTGGGTTTACTGGTTTACATAAGGCCATCATTCACTCAGAAAAAGCCGCTATATAAAACATGAAAATTGTTAAGACACTGATTTCTTTTACAGACCTATAATTATAAAGGGGAAAAAGTCTCAGAACAAAATGTTGTGTGTGATTATAAATCAAAACTCACACAAAGAACCTGTCTGACTGATGATTAAGCTATCACGGCGAGTAAACACCATTTAAAATCAAAATGTTAGCTGACTCAAGGCCTGAATGTCGGATGGTTTACCCAAGGAAATGTATGTACCTTATGGCTTTAGCAGCAGCCATACAAAGGGAAAAAAATAAATAAAGGGAAGAAAGGATCCCATACCACAGTATTGCCTTTAGGGGACTAGGAGTGTGGAGAGGACAATGGGGTCAAAGCAACTTGATTTGTATCTTATGTCCTGTGGGACAAGTGAATGCACCAGTCAAATCCAAGTTACCTGGCCTTTGGCTACCCCTTTGCTCCTAAACAATAAGCTGGGATACTACTAGATGTCTACCCCAGAGGTGGGAAAAAAGAAGGGAATAAAATTGCGTGTTTGTGTGTAAGAGACAGTGAAGAGGGGAAGAAAGAAGGATTATACGAGGTATGATTACCAAATAATTGCAAAACCATATTTACTATTAAATAATCCAATAGTTCAAACAGTTGTATTGTCTTTGCAATGAACATATTGTACATTACCATCCAGATACTAACTAAACCAAAGTTCTATAAAGTCTGCAAGACAGACAGAAAATTAATGCTGAAACTATTAACCCTGACTCATATAGGTCACAGTGATGCAGAGCAACTTTGTAACAATTTGCAACTAATTTGCAGCATGTTTGAATTCAAAATAATGAGATCTGGAATAGTTGTTTGTCTAGTAAAATTGCAAAATGTTAATGCTGAACCTTGCACTGTATTCTTTTTTCTTTTGTTTTTACTACAATATCTACATGAGGCAAGCTAAAGCAGGATTAACATTGTTGTGGTTATGTTAAGGCAAGTCTAAACACTTGGTTAAGGATGGGGGAAGATCAGCATCAGCAGTGACACAAGACAGGATGTGTTTACTTTTTACTTATTTCACCCAAACCATAATCGTTCCCTAAGCAAGCCACTTACAGGACTGAATCTTAAACCATGCAGGATATGAACTAAAACCCTGAGTATCAAAGTCATTCATGTTTTTGTACACTCACCATCCACCCAAACCACCTCACTACAACTTCTACATGATGCATTTGTGTATACAATACAATACATATTTTTGAGGAGACAGGGTTGAAACAAATGTATTTTAAATTAGTGTTTATAATGTTCTGAGACAAATAATACGCAATGATATTGAACTGATTCATCCGTAATAATATTTTAAGGAAATTCACTGGTTCCAGCTTCTTTTTAAGTTTTTAATTTTTATTGTTTGTCAGATGAAACGTTCATTTTAAGACGTAACATTGAGCTCTGCAAAGTTTTGTTGGATGTTTTTCATTTAACTTTAAGACATTTAAAAAACTAAATGATCAATTGATGAATCCAATAAAATTCCCATTGGATTAATATAGTGAAATAGTGAGTAAATCTAATTTTTGCATACAATGACAAGCTCTTGAAGGTATCTCACCAGTTATTCAGCACCAATGGTTTTTAATGTCCAAGACGACACATATCCATTACAAGTGAAAGAATAAGGTTAAAATTGTTACACATGCTATAAAAATAGCTTCATCTAAGCAACACATTTATCTAAAAGGAACACACAAATGTAATTATAGTCAGATCCACTACTGTCATAATGACGTGACAGTGACATTATATGCCAATTAATTCACACTTTCCCACAGTCAGCATTTTTTTTATATTTATGCCAACCGGCCTCACTGCGTTTGGCAGCTGCAACTGTTTTGCTTTTGGCCCAGAGAATGTGTTTGACTTCTTACATCGAGCCATTTCTTCTCTAATACTGGACAATAGTTAGAGACTTTTATACTCTTCCATGTTTGTCATTGGTCATACACTGCAAACATTTCCCTGTTTATGTGAATGTGCTAATAGTTGGATCGGAAACCCCGGGTTGAGTTA
Organism: Larimichthys crocea; assembly: GCF_000972845.2. Taxonomy (NCBI): domain Eukaryota; kingdom Metazoa; phylum Chordata; class Actinopteri; family Sciaenidae; genus Larimichthys; species Larimichthys crocea. The sequence goes on along the minus strand of NC_040031.1, from coordinate 17,985,297 downwards.
TTGAGTTGTCGTGTAACTGCTAAGTGAGGCTGCAGGTTGTTACACTTAGTGAATGCTGAACTGGCTTCATAGTACAGGTCACTGTAAGTAGCTATAACAAGTACAAAGAGGAGTCGAAGAAGGTCCTCCAATGACATTACGTATCTGTTTCGGATTACCTCCTTTTTATTGACATACATAGATTTACAACAACATGTTAAAGAAGAGGTTTCCATTCAGGTGTTTAAAGGGCAGATTACAAAATGTGAACAAAAAACAAGTAGATGGAAAGTTACTTAATGTCATGCTGATGTGCTCTTTGAAGAGGGTAATGATGTCAAACTGTGAGGCTGCCATCATCATGAGCACTTTACTCAGCATTGTAATCACTGAAGTGCTGAACATTTCACTTGTCCACACAGTGCGTTTCACAGTATTCAGAAGAATAACAATCCCATTGTGCTGATAATTGTAGATCTAATTCACTGTCCTACAGTTTTTGTGTTATTATATACTTATACATGCAATGCAGAATAAACAGAGAGTCAGAGAAAGAGAGCAAATGAAAAAGACGTGCATCGTTCTGTATTATTATTTTTAAATATTTGAGGTACGCATGACCTGATAAAAAACACATTGTATATCCTTCTTTTCTTGATAATCCGCGCTCAACACACAAACAGAAAATAAATAGATGGGGCCTAAGACACCAATTTGTCTTAAAACACAGAATGCAAATCTAGGCCAGGCCTGGGGAGAAGTGATTTGGCACATAAGCTCCTTGTAAAATATGCTCCAAAATATGCAGCCAAACCTTTCATCCCTCCTGTTTCATCATCATTATCAGGTACAGTGATCAGATGCTGTTTAGTACTGACCATCACCCAATGGCATCCCCAATCTTCACCCAGCACCAAACATCTTTAATAATATGAGCGAATGTATTGGACACCTCAGTCATTGAACAAGGGTGTAATTGACCATGTAGAGAGGAACAACACTGCAAGGGTTGAATCATATTCAGAAATCACCAGACAGCGACAACAGCTGTAAAAAAATAACAAACAGATACAAGATTTTCATTACTGGATGTTTGGAAGTTATTGGTTTGGTCATTCCATTGATGTGACAGGAAGAATTTCACTTCCGGTGCAAATGTTTTTTGATAAAATTAGGTTTCAATATACTGTGGGAGCAAATAAACATAACATGCTTTGTACAATCACCTCAATACAATCCTAAAAATCCAGTTATGCACCAGCACATATGTTTTAAAGGTAGTAATGCACCCCAGATTCACTTTTTTTATGAACTTAATAGAGGAATGTTTTAATTAAAATATCTGCAAAGTCACAAAATGTTAATACATAGCTCCACTTGCTTGTGGCACAAAAACATGATTTCGGTGTCATGGCAAAAGGTTGTTAAGGTCAGGAAACCATGAAACCTTTCCCTTTTTCGGAGTTGCTGTTCATCTAATGGAAACTTAATGAACTGTTGAACAATGTGGAGTCTGAAGTGGGCATTTATGGTTTCATGGATAATTCTGCTGACAGACGGTTGGGATATTCCAAGTTCATCAGCACTGCATGACTGCATTTTCTTGTAGCAGAAAGTTGCGCAAACCTTGATCTGCAGAGTTTTTTGATGGTTTCAATTTATTGGTAAGGAGATTGCATCCCATATTAGCTCCACCACCATCAAAACACCCTGGTGACTGATTTGATTAATTGATACCCTTGCGCACTGTAACAAAACAGTGATTGTATGAATTCATAATAAGAAGCAGGTCTTAATGAGCCAAGAGTATTTTGAGATTAATCATAACTTTTAGATTTAGAATGTTTTAGTGCTCAAACACTTTTCGAATTAATGAATAAAGAACAAGTTAGGTTTAAGTCAAGACTGACACATTTTGATCTTTATTTGACAGAGACAGCTTGAAGAGTGACAGGAATGTGAGAGAGAGAGAGAGAGAGAGAGAGAGAGAGAGAGAGAGAGAGAGTGGCAAGGACTGAGCCTTTGTACATGGGGTGGTTGCTCTACCAACTGAGCTAAACAACACCCCACATCAGGTGTTTTTAAAATATAATTTGGTCAGTGGGAAGCTATAGTATTTTAGCCAGAAGGCTACACTAATTAACATTTGTGTATGTCAAATTCACTGTGTAACATGAGAAAGATCAACACACAGAGATTTATCAGATGTATCTTTCAACTCATTGTGTTGGTTTTACCAAAGAAAACAGCACTAAATGACAGACAGAGTCAATGTCTAGCTGGCGAACAAAGTGGTAATAATGTAAGTTTAACATGCAGTAGCAATAAAAAAGAAATACATGGAAAAAAAAAAAATCCAATTGAGTTAAATATGACTTGTTTATCACCGAGCGTATAGTGAAGCACTGTGATAGATTGCTTTTGAGGGAAATTTTCAATGGACACAGGTGTAACAGTAAATTGGTAACGCTGCTGGTCAGTTAGCTGAACCCCAGAGGTAATTAAGTGTTGAGATTCTCTTCGCACTCCTCTAACCCATAGAGGGGAAATGGCTCTGGTAGCCTATTATCAAGCTATAATACGACATGACTCACATAAATAACAACCACAACTTATGTATTTTCTTTGCTTCTCTCTGCCAGAAGAGTTCATCAGCTGTGTATTGACATGTTTTGGCTTCCAATGAAAGCATAATTGAAAGCGTGGTGGAAAATCAATACAAAAAATATTACCTAGTTTAGATGAGGTTGTGAGGTTACTGCCGTAAGAAAGATCACAGAGCAACAAACCAACACCTAGGTTCATATCATCGATAGGGTGTACGATAGAGAATTGCTAAAGAGAGAGAGAGAATTACAGGACAACATGCAAAAGGTATTCCTGTTGATATAGTAGATAATGAATGTAGATGTTACAAAGCAATACATGTTCGAATGATCAAAAGATCATCTCAACTGTCTTTCAGCAAGGCACTCCCTTTCTGCTTCATTAGTGTTGCAGTTCACTTCATCAAGAGCCTGTGTATTAATGTCAAATTGAATTATAGATAAATTAGCTCTTATTTGTAGCCTGTATTTCAATTTGCTGCTCAGATTTTTATTATTTTCCTAAGTACAATACACCATGGCATCATATTCCTGTGAATATCTACTGTACAGTTCACTATCTTCCATTCCAGCTTCGAAATCGTTGTTCTTTCTTTCACTTCAACTGGTCAATCCATGACTGACTTTCTATTTCTGCATGGGTTTATTCAAAAGTAAATTACTAGGGCAGTAACCAATGCTGGACTCACCTATTTGTGTGTTTAATTGGCCATGTTGTCGCTGGAGTTAATTGGTTCTCTGAGTCCAGGTAGTTACTAAATGTTTGGCAGCATTAGAACCTCAGCACTTTTCCATTAATGGTGCGTGAAATGAAATGTTTGATACTGCAAATAAAATCAGTGATATTCAAGGATGTTATGGTTGGTAATGTGTTGAAACTGCCATTTAATGGGTCCTGGAAGATTGGGGTAGTGTCAGCCGGAACCGCCTGGGCCCTCTCCTGACATTGCTAGTTGCCTCTCCATTCCCTTAACGACTGTCTACACTGATTACACAGACCCCCCAAAAGCTTAAAGCTGGGGAAACAGTCTCTATTAGTAGTCCAATTAGAGTCATTAGCATATCCTACTTCATTTTGATGCAATGATTATGCTGCACAAAATATAAACCTTATATGGAGGAAAATTACAGTCAATAAGAATGTCCAAGAAGAAAAATTACCAGATCTGTTGAGTAAATGGGTAAGAAATCTCTACAACACTAACAAAATCTTACATACAGTCATGAAAGCTAAGGCTGAAAATAAATGTGTTTTGATCTGAAAGGCACTTTTGGAGACTGGCAGGTGTAAATGTTATGGTGAAATGAATGTAATTGTGATTCTAAGGGTCTAATGTGGATAATACTGTCTTGTGAATTGTTATCACATCTGCTGATTGAAAATAAATATGATGTAGCTTAACCAGGATAACTAGTCTTTTCTTTAGTGTTGGCCATTAAAACATGTCAATTGAGTGAGCAAAGGGAAATGTTATGTTGCTTATTTCCTTGTGAATACTATATTGCATATTTCAAATATTCTTACACTGCATAGTTGAACTTTGAAGTTCATTCCCTGGTAAATACTTTACACAATCCTGCACAAAATGGTACAGCTCTTCAACTGAAATAAATGTTAAATAACATTTTTTTTTTACTTGGTGGTCACTTACGTTGTACATACCACATGTCAGTATCATATCAACTACCCTGTTTTTATATAAGAGTTGGAGAAAGACTTTACTGGAAATGTACCTACCAGTGTAAAAGTATCTGAGGTGGATTTTTTTTTTTTATGTAAAAGCAATAACAAAGATGTAAAGGTTACTTTTAAACATTTTCTTTAATATATGAAGGAGTTACTGTCATTAATCAATATTATGTTGAATCCTGAACAATTATAGAGATATAATGTGACTATTAATTGCACTGGCAACAAGAACTGAGCAATGTACAGATGTGAGTAATTCTGATTCTCATGACAACTCTGACAATGATAAATGGTGAAAACAAAGCAGGGCTGTTTGTGAGGGAGAAGGGTGACGGACAGGTTTTAATGAGCACAGCAGTGTGACAGTATCAGGTGAGAATGGAAATGAGGCCTCAATCTATCTTTGCAAAGGTTATGTCCCTATTTCATAAGAACATACAAGCAGACAGTCTTTTGCTCTGTAATTGATTTCCTATTTTTGTGCCTGTAAATGGACACTGTCATGTGGCAAATCAGCCTCTTCCAGTTTAAATGAAGTCTTTCGTGTTTTCCACAAGGACTCAAAATGTCATGTTTTTCCTCTTTCTTTTCATTTTATACAGCACTGATATGGAAATTACATTTGAACACACTTGTGATGATTTGTTTACGATTATGGTTGCTCCTTATTAAGGTTGATGTTTACTTTTTACGCCAAAATGTATAAATTTATACACTGAAGTCAAACACAGACACACAACAACAACTGAAACTACTTTATGCTGGGGGCATCTCTACCTCACAGTATACTTAGTAGTAGTTAGCAGTTAATCCTTTTGGAAGAATGGCCCACGTTACATAGAACATGTGTCATGAGAAATCAATGCAGCGTGTTAAATTTACGACTCATAATGCCTAGGTCATTCATAGTTAAGTCAAATGATATTGATAAGGCAATGCAGCATGTGGCCCATTGAAAAAAACATAAATTAGAGAATTCTCTATGTGCAGTCAGACTCATAAACATTTAGACATTGTGTTCAACTGCACCTCCACCGAGGTGTAGCTGTAGTATATACTCTGAGAGAGAAACAGTAAAAATCTTTGTAGGATTCAACATGTCAGATATAATTACTGACATTATTAATAAACTATTATTCATTATTATTATTATTATTCAATTATTTATTCAGTCACATAATAAGTCACACAAAAATGCTCCACTATGCATTCTACTGGTATTGATACCGTATATTAATACTGAGGTCACAAACAGGATCTATTGGCATTGCTATATCACTAAAACATATACCACAGTGTAATTATGTGTCAATTAGGCAGTTAAAATGAATGAGTGCACATTTGATAGTATGATATTCAAACTGATAAGAGCCTGATCACACCTTTGGGTCGTCTCTCATGTAAGGAGAAGGAAATACAGTTAAAAACAAGGTGAAAATACTGAAACTGATGTTGTTCAATTGGTTTAAACACATCTACCGTATTAGTTTGTATATAGATTCAGTGTTTTACATGGTCCTGGTTCAAATATCAGCTGATTTCTAAGGAATAAAAGACCTCTAACTTGTGTACAAACTGGTAAACATGCAGGCAGGAACACGGGTCTGTTCTTTTGCGATAAATATTCAGTTGCTGATGACTGGACAAGATAACCAACGTGTCTTCAGAGGTTATCAGGGAGGCTGCCACATTTGGATATATTTTATCAGAGTTTATCTGTTATCTGTTTAGCTAGTGGCTACCACAGAAATCAGAACAGGGGAGATTTTGAATCAAAATGAGATTGTACTTAGTGAAATCAATACATATATATCTCTACATAACCTTTTGTGTAATGCATGGACAATGATGCTACATTTTCGTCTGCTTTTAAATGTTAATTGAGCATTTTGTAAATCGCTTAAAGTAGTTATCAGTGTTCATCTCACTAAAATGTCTGGCTTATTTGTATTAAAGAAATGTCAATTATGCCATACCAAATAGTGTCATCAACATCAATACGTTGCATTATATATCAATAAAATACATATACAAGGACCTAAAGGTTGAAAACTGAAGACTATGAGATTACCAACATTATATTTAATACCGCCCATTTGTATATCTCTGCTGATTTGCTTGATAAAAAAAATACCTAAGATCTGTGTCCGTTCATGAAGTAGATACAAATTCTATTTTCTATCACCTACGCTTGGTGAGAGAATAAAATTGTAATTAATAAAACACCCAAGAGCCAACATCTCAGATTTATTCTATACCTTTTTGCCAATTAGGCCTTTGAAGGTGGGACCTCTTTTGAAAGAGGCTTTTAGATTAATCATATTATCTGCAGGTTCTGAAACAAGAATGGTTCCTGACCTCCTCTTCCATAAGAATCCATTATCTTAAACTATCACAGTAATCCTGGCTTTGGGAGGGGAGAGAAGGAAGCAAGAATCAAGCCTAATAGATAGCAAATAAGATTAATCTATGATCTAAGTGCCGATTACACTTGGACCTGCCCTTGAACACTCAGGTGTAACCTTGAGATCTGCATCCACTCTTAGCCAGCAATTGGATTGAAAGTCCCTTAAGGGCCTTGGGTGGTGGAGGGGCACTTTGCCAAGACCTTACCCCTGAGAGATCAAAGGCCAAGTAGCTTAACCCTTACAAAACTGAAGGTGTTAAATATCATAGGTAATGGCTGGTTATAACAAATCTATGGAAACATTTATTGGTGTATGCCCCCTCCATGTTATTAGGGGCTACTTAAAGTGTATTTTGAATTCCATTATGTATCTATTTACATTAAGTGGGATATAAAAACAGACGATAATGCCCTACTGGAGCTTTATGGGATTGCTTTATTTGTAAACGGCACACACAGACATTCAAGTATATTAAGTTAATATTAACTGCATTTACAATGATATTTTGAAAATCTTGCTGCCTGGATATATTCTTTATTAACCTCAGAAAAGAGCAGGTAGCAGCAGGTAGGCATTTGCTTCTCCTCTGAATAATTGTTTTGTGATGGACTGTACATGTTTAACATATGAAGATCAATATGTAAGACTTTCACTCAAGGTTCAGATCAGCAGCACGAACGAACCCTAGACAAACACAGACTTGCCGATCGATGCTCCTCTCAGTTTGACTCTGAGGCTGACTATTTGATTAATCTGCTGGGGCGGCCAGGGAAGAGAGACCAGGCATACAACAGCTGATAGTTTCATGCCATTAGGATGGCTAGAGTAATGAAATTTCATTTAATTTGTCAGGAAGAGAGTGCTAATGTTGAAAAGCTTTTGGGTAATAAAAAAAAGTCTTGAGAGATGTGAAGGAAAGCCTTAAGTAATTACTCTGTGTATCTTGGGTCCTCATGATGGAATATTTACATTACTGTCATGGAGGTCCTAAGAGTAATTAAATTAGTGAGGTGGGTAAGCTCTTTATTCCCACATTTTTCTAGCCTTTTTGTGAAAGAAAAGACTAATATGTGGACAAAGCCACTTTTCCTCATGATGGAATTGCTTTGCAGTCGAGCCATGGCATGCAGGCTTAGTGAATGACTGTTATTTTATCTCACATAAAGTGAATGCCACCTTTAGCCTTTTGAACTTGAGTGTATGCAGTAGTCCAAACCTTTGACAGTACAGACTAAGCTTTGCCAAGGACTGTGGTGCCTTTACATTACCATTTACATTTATTTAGATTTTTACTGCCAAATGTCAAATTAGCACACGATGCTGTTAAACCTCAAGATTGAAGGCATAAGATGAAAGTGATGTCGTCGTGCTAGGTAGCAGATTGCATCTGACAATGGCAGAAGTTAAGAAAATGAATTGTATGATGAAATAATGACTAATATGTATTAGAGTGGGAAGAAGGTTAAGCGTAATGCTATTCCAGTTTACATTCCAAGGGTACAGGCTCCATGATGGTGTTAAAAAAGGTCTTCAGAACAAAATAATCATAAATCCAGCAAGCCGTGTGTTGCGTCTGACATCTCTATCAGCATCCTTTCTCACTCTGTTCGAGTCTTACCAAGACAGATGTGTGAAAGGGCCTGGAAATGTATCTGACCGCTGGCTTACTCTAATGAATAACTTCCACTTTAGGTCTTGCAATGTAAGCAGAAAATCCACCTTGTAGACGCTGGAGCCCCGTCATGAATCTAACCCGACAGCCGACATAATATAAAGGCGACAACACTTGTATGACTTCCATTTTCTTTGCTATCTATTGATTTTCAGTTAATAACAGAGGGAAATACTAAACGTCCGTGCTGAGTACCTAATAAATCCTGTCTGAGCTTTTTTATTGAGGCGAATTTAATAAAAGCAGTGGGCTAGGCATAGGGATTTGTCTCAGTGAGAGCAGACAAAAAACAGGGATGAGTGGGGAGGGTAAATCCAGATACTAAACACTCATTCATCCCTGATAACCATGGCAATTTATCCATCCATTTTATGACTTCAAGTTCTCCTTTGACATTCAAGGAAATTCTACATTAGCTATCCAAACAAATTTGAATTTATTCAAAATGTTGCTGTTAAGGTAGTTCATGTGAAGTTTAAGGGCTACGGCCTGACTGTCACAAATGTCTGCACTCACAAACGACACGATGTCTGGCCAAAGTCCTGCAGGCTTAAGTGATAGCAGATATGCTATTAACAATAAATAACTAATGACATGACTGCAAATAGTGACTAAATGGTGAAAAACATCTTCCCTCGGGGTGAAACATGTCAACCGATGCATAATTTGTCCTTTGCAAACATCAAAACATTTCATTAATTTGGATATCTGTGTATTTAAAATCAAAGCCAAAGAGAAAATGTCCATTTAATTTATATCAAGGTAAGAAGACCACAACTCTTCCTCTTTATTCACCCTCAGGTAAAAAGAAAGACAGCCAGTTAGGTCGTATGAAGGTAAAACATTAGCTATGTAGTCATGATGTCAATTGGTTAAGGCAGGGGTTCATTGAGCCAAAGGTCTCTAACAGGGCTAATTATTTGCCTTTGAGGAATCATTTAGAGTACAGCACATGAAAGCTTTCAACATATACCCCAGAACAAAAATAACGTCAAGTGGAGGTTGATAATATTTTGCAGTTTCACATCCAGGTTCATTACTAATGCTTATGTCAATGTCAGAGACTTACTGACCACTTAATGTCCCCCTATTACATTTATAAATGCAATAACCGCCCTTGTGTGCAATCTAATTATCACATCTGCAACACAGATTTTCAAGGTAGTTCAATAGTGAAATAAGATCTATTTTATGGCTAAAGTAGACGGTTAATTCATACTGGGGATTAAAAAAACATAGGGAAAAAAAGATACAACCTCTTCTCCTCTTAGCTGAGGACAGAAGGAAGATAAACCCACCCACAAATGAAGGCAATCGGTACAAACATCAGCACTGATAGAGACAACTCTACTATGGACACCATTGCAGCAAGACTTAAATGGAGCCATTACACAGGACTTTTCCTAAATGTGGATACGTAATGCATTATAACATTGCAAAAGTACTATAACCAATCACATAATGGCTTATCCGAATTAAATTTAAAAAAAAAATCTACCTGACAGTTGCAATGCTCCCTCTTCTACCATGTCCAATATTCAGTTTACACTGAGGATTAACTGTGACGTTTTATTTGACCTGAAATAATATTTCAGAATCAATTTCATCCTGGTTTCTGCCACTTTAAATTGCTGACCATATTAAAGAGGTGCTGCTGAACTTTAGTATTCAGGTTGAAAGGCATGTGGCATGAAGATGAGTCCACTTTTTAATCCCAAAACAAACAAAAAATAAAACAACTAACTCTGAGCTCTCCTCACCAGATCAGAAGAGCAGAATCCAATGTGACTCATGGTCTTTATTTATTCAAAAGTATCAGTTCTGCCCCAGGTTCTTCTCTCGAAAACTCACCGGCACTCAGCAGCTTGGCCATGTTTCCGGCTACCTTGTATTAGTAGAATGAGAAATAAGTACAAGTAGTAGTAAAAAAAGTAGAAATGGTCTGTTGGTAGATTCATGGTTTGCTGTTTTTTTTTTTTTTAAACAATCACACAGGGGCATTTTTTACAGGGCAGGGTATTATAATTTACATTTATTAACAATAAATTTGAAAATAAAATCAAATACTGTTTTGTATTGTATTGTAAATGCATTTTATATACTTGTTTATTTTGCAAAAACATAATGTATGTCCAGGGTTAACTCTTGTGGATATTCATTTTCTGATTTATATAATTTCAGTCTCAAGTATCGATTTGGTATCCAGCATCATTAAACTAAACTTTGTATCTGTATCGAAGTCCATTCTCATGTTGTATTGTTAGAACAGTAGTAAAATGACACTGTCCTACTACAGTCAGAAAAAAAAAACAAAAAAAACATTGCCAGTGAACAAAATCCAGAGAGCAGTTACAATCCTTCCTTATTATTAAAATATTATTATTACAATAGTACACCAATATTTTAGTAAACAGTTATGTACATATGATAGGATGTGCTGCAGTATTAAATTCTCATCAAGATCACACACAGATGCTACTGTTTCCCTTTCCACAAGCACTTTTGAGTCTTTGACACTAAAGCATAGATACCGAGTGGAGTTTTGCTTTAAGGTAACTAAGAGTAGTTTTGCTAACACTAAATCTAAAGATCTCTAAAGAGATCTGCAGAGTTTTTGTGGCGATGTGCTATTTGCATCCCTGGTTTGGTAGCCCAAATGTTGGCAAAACTTAGTGTCTACTGTTGGCTTTCTACAACTGATGGATGGTCAGCAGTAGCTTAACATCACCGATTTTAGTCCTGAAATCCCCGATGTGAATTACTATAACGGTAACGCTCTCCCTTTTTCTCACTCTCTTATTCGTCCTGTCTCTTTTAAATTAACACAGAGAGAGTGGCACCCAGACAATAATGAGGTATTTCAGTGGATAAATAAAAACTCTGACTTTGAAAAGTAGCAGATCACCGAAATCATCATGATTAATCCTCTGGGAACCATGAATGTCCCTCTTAAATTCCATGTCAAAGCTGTTAAAATAGCTCAGTCTCGGGGCGGTCGGTAGCGTAGTGGGTTAAGCAGCCGCCCCGTGTGTAGAGGCTATAGTCCTCGCTGCAGCTGGCCCCGGTTCGAATCCCACATCGGACGGCTAATTTACTGCATGTCACTCCCCCTCTCTCTGCCCCCTGCTTCCTGTCGATCTTCAGCTGTACTATCAATGAAGACATAAAAGGCCGAAAAAATAATCTTTAAAAAAAATAAATAAATAAAAATAGCTCAGTCTGGACCAAAATGGTGGACCGTCCTACCATATGGGCTGACACATGTCATCCATAGAGCCCTACTGTTAGCATGGCTAAAAATACAAAATACTACACATTATTAACAGACAACAGGTTAAGATAGTAAACTGATCTGCTAATGGATTCTTTCTAGAGAACTGGCAGAGGGTGAACAAATTATTTATCCACTTGTATTATTTAGTTAAAATAATGACTATTACGCTCTTAAAAGTAGTAAAAATAATGGCATTAAACTGGAAGAGCTGTTTAGAGTTATTTCAAAATTCAAATTTTAGTGCTTGACCTAGAAATGACTCTGATACTAAGAGTTCAGTCATACTTAATTAATATACTTAATTAATAATAATTCCATGACTGAACTGACTGACTGAACAAATCTACTATTGTGTATATTATTTTTAAACTGGTGGACTGAAAGAAATATTTATGACTGAGTAAAAGATAATTCTTCTTCAGACCTCACTAAAGTTAAATAATCACCCATTGCTAAAGCTTTTGGAGGTTGTTTGTCTACGAAAATATGAAAATACAGTGACATAATTGCAGTTGCATTGCTTTTTCCAAGTTCCTGCACCAAAGCGTTCTCAACATTTACTACTGTATGCCTCTCTGTGTGATTTCCTTACCACCCTTTTGTCTGTATGAGAAAAAGCCACTCAGGGTCAAGCCATTAAAGGACTACCCTTGCAGTGGCTACATTTTCTCACCATTGAAAGCTAGAGCAAGAGATTAACAGACAATTGATTCAGAGGAAGAGGGAAACCAGGTATACAGCCATGATAACCTGTGCAGGTCAAGTATCAACATCAGTGACGATTGCAATTATCTGAAATTACAATTCCATGCCAAGTGTAAAAGAATGAGAAAGTAGTGTTTACAATTACTAAGCTACACATATGGTTAAAGAAACGTGTGCTCTTTGACTTTTTATCTGAATACTTTTCACGCAGAGTGATAACATTGTCTACATCAGTTGTTTGAAACCTCCTGGGTTAAAGAAGTGCTTTAGGAAATAAAAAAATAAAATCCCAGACACACCCAGCTAAAGAAAAATAATGATGTCTGTTTGTATAACCCTTTAAAGTGTGCTCTTCAAGGTTGAGGAGGAGGGCTAAAGACTTTCCAGTATGCACTGGACAAGAGGCAGAATACAGTACTCAGGCTGAAACATTTATAATTCACACTAACTTTTTAACAATTTGGAGGTTACATTTCATCTACATCAAATTTACATCAACAAAACGGCCAGTTGGGTTCAAGACCTTCTGGCTGTGAGGAGTTTGTGCTAACTACTGAGCTGCAATTTTGAGGAAAGCAATTATATTAGAAGAATGAATAAAATATCCTTTTGCCTACATATAATGTTCTTTATATTTAAACTGCATCGCTGTTTTGTTTAATGTTTCTGTTGGCAGTCTTTACACTGTGTGCACAGATTCTGAAGAGAGAAAAACAATAGGTCAAGTCTTGATCTGCACAGAGAGCAGAGTCTCAAGTAATTGAGTGGAGACATTTTAATAATCCAAGTTATAAACATCAAGAACATCAGCTTACAGGACGCACAAACATATGGTAATTAACTTTTACTACACTGATATAATATATTGACCCCCTCCTGAATACACACATGCACATTCACACACACAAACACACATTCATACACCCAAAGAGGCATTACCATATTGCATGCGAGGAATCATTTGCTTGATTAGACACAGCTTTTAAATACTGAAGAGGCCCAGGAACCAAGTGGACGTCTTTTAATGTCCTCCGTCATGAGCAACCTACAAATTAATATCAATGAAAGATGCCAACAACAACATGCCTTTAACTGAAGCAGCAGACGTGTCAACTTCAAGCACCCAAAGAAAAAAAAAAGACATCTGTAAGACCTCCTATGAGTCTGACAGTGTAAATTCAATAGTAGGACTAATAGTTTCACAATTACACTATTACCACAAATTGTCATCAATATTATTTGATATAAGTTGATATGCCACACTTGTTATATGATATAATATAATAAGTGCTTATTTACACAACCAGAGGATACAGAGCAACATTAGCATCTTTTTGGTGTTTGGCCACCTGATGAAAAGTCACTCTCTTTTAGCTCTGTTTTTGGTCTCCACCAGATTTAGCTACTAAATGCTCCAATAGGTTCACTAATTACGTGCCACATGTTGTGTGCAGCGGGACAAAAACATCACTGATAACACCAAAACAGTTATGTTGGCCCAGAAAACCAAAACAATGCAATCTATTGAGAGGTTTTTGCTCTAACAAAAAACTAAATTTCTTGTTAAACTTGTTTAAACAAAAGCTAATTGAACAAAAGAATATTAGTTGACAGACACTTTCAGTATTTGTTTTCATTTTCATTTTTTAAGTATTTAAGTTTTAGAGTCAAAAAAAGTTACATTGCCCTGACACAGTGAGCTTTTTTTGTTTTCACAGTACGGCGACAGATTATAAAGTCATACTCAGAGCAGTAATATTCTGCTCATGTCTGACTAAAAGTACATTTTCCTTGACTTTTACTAACACCAAAACTTCAACAAGACATTAAAAACGATGTACTGTTTCAAGCCCACGCTACATCCTGTTCAACAGTACAACAGTTTCAATAAATTCAGGCACTGGTACTACATAAAACAACCTTTAACATACTGTTAAATCCTGCCAATGCCAAAAATCATTTGCAAAGGAGCTTGCATTTGTTTTGGGGAGCGTGTCTGTTCATTTTTAATAAGGCGAGCGGGCGGCACAACAGTTTCCTGTGTTTTAGAGTTAGTAGTTCAAGACCTTCTCCATCTACTCAGCTGCTATTATTCTGTCAAGAGCTGCTGTGTTTTCCCGAGGAAAGGAAGTTATTTCATTTCCACCTTTTGTCTGTGTCTGAATGCGAGCGACGCTCTTTCAGCAATATTCACTTGTTTCAACTCCCCTCTCCATCCTAACCAAAATATACAACCTTTCTTTGCCCTATAACTCTCGTTGGTCCCAGAAAAATAGGAATTTCCTCAATTGGTGCAATTCCCCACACCAGATTTCAGCAGGTTTTTTTCTCCTAGCTTCAGCTGATTCCTGCCTTTCCGTCAGACTGCCTGTAGAGTGATGGCAAGATGAGAGGAAACACAAAAAAGTAGATGTCAACAAAATAACTGCAATGTTGAATGGAAGATTATTAAAACCTTGTTGATGCTTGACTTTTCAAAATATGAAAAATGTGCTTGCCTTTAGTGGCGGATCCTGAATGTTAATAAATAAAGCATATTGATGGGTATATTTGTGCATATTAGGCCCCTTTGGTGCCCTACCTCAGCCCAAACACAAAGTCAGGCTTGGAGTGGAAGTACATCTTGTAAGTTTTGGTCATTACTGACTCAAATACAACTCGGGGCAGTGCAATCTAGAAAACAGCCTGGTACAAAATTATTAAATGAATGAAAAAAAAAAGAATGAACATGAGGTACAATGTGGGCGGACTTTCATGGTCCATCAAATCTGTTGTAAAAGCTCTACCCTGCAATGATGAACAGGTTTCTTGTGGGTTAGAAGCAGAATCCAATCCGGCTTCACCTAAGAAAGAAACTGTCCTTGTCAAGGAGGTGCAGAGATTCAAGGCACAATTATACTGTGCCCATAAACTGTAATTATGCAGCACAGCAAGTATGCTTCCAAGGGCAAATGATGCCCCTCTGTACTTGAATTCAAGTTTCCAGACATTGTAATATAATTATGTTATTTTGAATATTTGTCCTTTAACAGTCGTAACACTCATATTTGTATCCTTTGTACAGCAAGTAGTCTAAAGAAAAGATGGCAGAGTTTTTGGGGAAGTTGTGCTGAAACCAGTTATTAATTTGAAAGAGCGATTAAAAAATTGAAACAAAATAAGTTAAGTCAACGCACAGGTGCCTAAATTGCAATTCATCTGATGTCTCGTGCTCTGGTGTAGTAGCTGTTGTATCTACAGTAGGTTAGCTTCCACAACCACTGGGCTAACAAGACTGAATGGTTTCTCAGTTGGCTGATTTTAGAGACACATTGGTCTCCTCTCGGAAGCCAACCTACTACAAATGAGAAAACACAGGCCTTAATTCAGGCCAGGCCAGATGATGTAAAATGTGTCATCCAGCAGCAGAGACACATGCTGGAAAGCTCAGGAGAGACAAACCACAGCGGCAAATCTTTCAGATTTCCAGGTCCACCCATTTTTAGAATGAAAAGATTCAGGCTAAAAGCTGGTGTCGAAGCCCTTTAAGTGATAGAATTAGCACAAAACACTAGCATGCCTTGCTCTTTATGCTCTGGTAGACTGATCAGGCAGGTAGCTTACAGGCAATAATTGTCGTCACTGAATTGCCAGGGACAATCCTGGAATACTACGCCTTTCCTCTTTCACTGTGTACCTCATATGATATAGAACTAGTTATTCATCATCCAAAAATTCATAATCTAAAAAGTCACGGGTGTCCTTCACATCCGACCACTCCTGTTATTGTTACTGCCTGACCTCAACGGCCTCTCCAAAATATACACTTTGCTTTGCAGGACTGCTGTTAATCCTTTAAGAGAGATATAAGCTGACCCATCTGCTCTTACATAAGCTGTAATAAAAACTGCAGTCAATTTCATAGGGCCGTGCTTAATATTTGGTGTCATCCTAACTAACTAACTGGTATCCTGACTGGAAACACTGTTTAGACTTCAAGTTATGTTTAATTCACGTGAAGCACATTTTTTCTCTCTTCCTAGCGGGAAAGCGTTTATGCAGTAATCTCTCGCTTTTGGCTTTTGGCCACTGATGTGCACAATATATGACCTGTCCTCCCGCTGTAGGGAGCAGACACATTAGGAGCAATGAAGCTAATGATATCAGAGCACTCTATAGAGCACATCAGTGCACAGGGATGACAAACCTGTCAGAAGGCATAATCTAGGAGGAGGTCGTAACATCCTCAGAAAACCGTAGCGATTTGCACTTCTTTCTCTGCCATCCCCTAATAATGGAGCACCAATAAATTCCTTACCTGCCAAGAGGCAGCGAGTTCACAGGTAATAGCCAATGGCATTAAGGGATGAAACATATCAAGGAAAATGGTTGTCTTGCTAGGTATCTAGGACCTTGTTAGAGTCTTTAAGATTTTTTATCACTGACTTGTTTTGAGGTGGTCTCTTTTTTTTAAGTTCCTGTAGAGTCTGTATGCCACCAAATGTCCAGAAACAACAAAATATTCTTTTGACACTCGCTAGAGGTACACATACTGTATTTTAGTGGAGTAGCAAAGTGCCATTGTCTTTACCTGGAACTGATTAAGGCTAACTAGTGTGTTGGGCTAATTGGTTTAAAAAATGTTGGCTTTGCGGTCACTGCTTCTCAAAACGACTTGTCAACAAGGTATCACAGGTATATTAGGCATAATTATGCAACTGCATGAAGTATTCTTTTGAATTTTTATTCAGGAAAATGATTTATGTTGATAAATTGAACAGCTCACATATTTTTCCATTTGAAAATCAGAAATAAATACGAATGGGAGCCCAGTGAGTTGTGTGTTGTGTGAGTTTTTGTTGATGTGTGAATAAAGAAAAGAGTAGTCATTCATCTATCTCTGTCTTTAATAATAAAATATAGCTTAGGTGTTATATTTCCATGGTCTTAGGATCTTCAGTTCAGTGAAACAATTTTAAAAAACACACATTCACATTTATAAATTGTTGTGAAGCTGAGCTTTAGTATATTTACAATCAGAATGACCAATAAAATACAGGCTAGGACAAACTGGCCATTTCAAACAAACCTAAGACAGCTTCAGATTGAGGAAAACCTAGTTAGCGAATGAACAGACCAGTCTGAATGGATAGCTAAAACGAATGGTTAATGTCTGAAATGTCATATATACCTAGGAGGGATAAATAACACAACCAGCTCAAAATCCATTCCAGTGAACACGTTTGAAACCTGCCTGAAGGGACACTCGAGCTTATCTATTGTGGCTGTGGGCGTACATCAGGCGAAAAAAACATTAGCAACCACTGTATTAGATTCTAGATTAGTAACTGTGAACATGTGTGCATGTTTTGGGATTATATTCACGTTACAAGTGGGTGTTTCCCCAAAATACTGCACAGTAAATATCATCTGAATTTGTATTTATATTTAGGTATTGGGTGAAAAAATATGATATTTATTGTGTCAATATCTCCCAGTACTAACTGCTCATATGAGACTCCCAACAATAGCTCCTTGAAAAGAAAAGGAAAAAAAAAAAAAGATAAATCTGTTGTATCTTTCATCTTGTTTGCAAGAAGTGTGTTGTGACAAGATGTATGTATTTGGATCAGGAGGACGGAAAGGGATGTTTTGTTCCTCCAACATAGGTTGGATGTCAGAGATAATAGAAAAGATTGGTGAATAGGTCTGAATTTTGAAGCATACCTGTGTTAATCCTGCTCTAGATTGCTGTGCTGAGACTGCTTGTATTTACATATGCAGAGGATCCCGCTGTTTTGAGCACACCATTGACAAGACAGAGCAATTAATCATCCCCAAATACTCCCGCCGTGCAACAGACGACCCTTGCAGAACATGCTGCCACAGAGGGTGTGCAGGTGTGAATCAAGCTGCAAGAAAAATTTTCAGAGCCAGCCTCTTCCTCAATCTTCCTTGTTTGTCACGACTATCTCTATATTCAACAGAAATAATACATCTAATGTTTGCTCCTGCCCCGTTTTTGAATGAAAGATATTTTTTAGTGCTAAATCAATTTAATCCATGTATCAAATTACATTAAACTCACTGCAACAAAGTGTAATACCATTATTTGCTACATGGTGATGTTGGAAAGTATAAATAAAAAGATCTTTACATGTTATCCTCCACTGTAAATAGGATGTTTAAATGCTGATTTAATACACAGATTTAAAAAATGCACCATTTATTATTTCTGCACCTGCGACGGTTGGATCTGAGTGTAGGCTAACTATGTCTTTATTCTGTGATCAGATTAAAGCTCACCTGATGCTTTTTTGGTCACTAGAGGGCAGAATAATCCTGAAACAAGTGTAAAGACACAAAACCCTGACATATTAACACATTACAAAGCTGTAATGGCTAGCACGTTAGCAAACAATTTCCCATTTACATATCCAGCAGGCGCAAAGCAACACTGCAAATGTCTCGTTTTCGCCACACAAATGTAAGTTCAGCGTTTCAAAGTTAGCTGGTCGTCCTGAGAAAAATATTTGCATGCGAGATGTTTCAGCCTGTTTGCAGAGTTTGTCTCTCTTGGTTCTGAACAGATAACTAACATTGGGTTTGTAAGAGCTTGTTAAGACGAGCGACACAACCATGCAGACATACAATGTATGGTTGAGTCTCTCTGCTGTCAAATGACCACACAACCATAACAACTTGCTAAAAAGGCTACAAAGCTGCATAGAGCTGCAGAGCTAGGTGCTAGTTCTCTGAGGTTGATCGCAATGAAGCAACCCCTTTTTTTACATTACGCAGAGCAGTTCATTGTCAGTATAAAAACACCTTTTTGAAACGTAAAGTGTATTCTAAAACAAAAATGCTGCATTAAAATAATATCAGAAATGAAATACTATCTTTATTCTTTTCTATATTAATCTGAAGATGGCGTGCTTCTCTAATAAGGGTAGGTTTTTTCCCCTGAATAATTTCTCTATTGTGCATTTGGAAATCAATAAAGTACCTCATCTGCAATCACCGTACTACTGTACAGTGTTTGTTCAGTAAATAAGACATAAGACACATTAGACAAAATACCTCAACTTAAATTGGTCCACAGCTTGCAACTGTACATGCCAGCAAATCACATAGTAGGTTGTCTTATTTTATATCAAGAGACATTGACTCCCAGTTGTTTTTAAACCCCTGGAGCAAGGGAAGATTGTTGAATTTCACTGAAAACCATCTGCTTGTTCTGAACAACAGGGGATAAAAACATGCTGAGGAGTAGGCTCTCCAGATAGCTTGCATTGGCTTCTGATTCTTTTGCCTTTAACGTTCCTTCTGGCATCCTGTCTTTGGAGAACCCACATCCACAGGCCTCTGAGAGGTTCGACTTGTTGATGAGTTGATATATCAGCTGTCCATACTTTGTATTTAAGGCGAACATCTAATCTGAAGCATAGCGTCTCACACTTGCATTTTTCCACATTTTGCACAAAAACAACTCTTCAGCAGTCACCACGATAATTTTCGTGATAAATGAAATGTAATAATTCTCCTTTTTTTTCATTTTTATCTGAGGTAGTGTCCTGCACAGTTTGGTCCAGGTCAGGTTAGACAAATGACACACCTTATTTTTAAATGCTGCCCCTACAGCCAAGGGCAATTTAAAGTACAGAAAATAACACCATTGGTTGTATGAACATCTGCTCCCTGGGTATTTGATTTCCCAGGCAGATGTTAGACCCCAGCTGCTATCACAAGATAATTTGTATGTTTGTGAAGAGAGCTCCCATTTGGCTGTTCTGTTGATGGTTATGTCTTCCTTTTGTGAATCAGCCAGACTCATTGTTAAGTATGTTTTACAGTCTCTCCCACCCTGATGCCCTCTATGGCCCTGACTGTATGAATCCACCTTAACGTTTTTTAAATATTTTGGCAGACTAAAGGTCAGATTAAATATTTCCTTCCCCTACACATAATGATACTGTCTGTGTTTGCACTTAATGCATACTGTACATTCAAGCATGATTTAACTAGAGCTAGACCAATGAAAAAGCTGATATTAGCTTATTGATATATTACGGATATATTGTATCCGTAAAACGTTGATTGATACAATAGGTGCAATCCTTTGATAACAAAACGATTAAAAAGGTGTTCATATATTAAACTGTACCTTTTTTATCCTAATGTTAAGCTTCAGTATCAATACATCCATCTTAACATGTATGTGTATTTTCTGTGTGTAACTGATCAGGTGGTCATAAAGAGGTTAACAACTGCTTTGCATCACATGTTTTCATGATCACCGAATGACCTCAGTGTCCCGGTCATGATGACAACACTGGAGTCAAAGCAAAGCAGAAAATTTCATTGATCTCACCATGTCTGGAGCTCAGTGAAAGTTGTAACATCCTCTCTGAGGCTACTGTACCTGTAACATTATCTGCAGTCGTGTACTAAGCAGGAGCGTACTGTAGGTAAAACAGCAGATCCACTGCAGTGTTCAAAGAGAAAAAGTGATGATATGATACAGTAAAACAGGAATGTGATGCTTTCTCATCACATTGTTTACAGAATACAGTGACACACTATAGGTGCACTGCCCTGAGACAAAATTAAGTTATATTTGAGAGGCTAAAATTCAGCTTAAATTCACCTAAAAATGACCTTTATTTGATCAAAGTAATCAGACCCAAACCTGCAGCTATCATAAACGCATATTCCGTGTAAGCAAAAACATCTCAACATAACAGCAATATGACAACAGACAGACTATGAATGTATGACTCTGTCCTTCACAGTGTGGCTGAACCTTATCCTCACACTCTGACCAGTTCAGGTGCAGGTAATGTCATCATCTGTGACATGTGAAAGAGTAGGCAGTCTACAAAAAGATAACTCAAAGGAGATTAGTCCCACACCTGACCCAGGAAGAAAAATGTAGCATTATCTGCTAGAAGAGAGGCATGTCAGAGTCTCGCAGGTCTTAACTGACCCCACTACACCCCACCTTTGTTGAAGGCTTTAAATTCTCCCCTCCCAAGTTCAGAGTCGATTTGTTATCAAATCAAGCGTCGAGCGCCTGATTCATTGCTATTCAGCACTCTGGCTGATTTATATGCAGAATGTAAAACAGATGCCTTATGCGATACATATTTATGGTGAGCCCTGCTCTCACAAGATTTATTATAGGTTCTTTCATCGGGGTGTGCATGATGACTTGTATTTCCTCTCAGCTGCCAATGCCAAACTCATTAAAAAGAGGTGTGACTATTAATATACATTGTAATACTGACAGCTCCTAATTTATAACCCAAGTGCATGTTTGGGGTTTCTTCTTCCCGTGCCTCCCATTGTTGGGGTGGGGGTAGTGATCTTTTTTGTATCTTCATATGTGTGTACATCCTCATGTGTGCATGTGCTCGTGTGTACAGTACATGCACCATGCAAACACAGACACCATTTTTCAAATGCCTTTTCCTTTTTTCTTTTTTTTTGTTCTCTTATTGATTTATTGGGTGTAGTCCCTTGACCCTTATATACTCTGCTCGGGGCAAAATGAAG
The DNA here is from genome assembly GCF_000972845.2 of Larimichthys crocea. Taxonomy (NCBI): domain Eukaryota; kingdom Metazoa; phylum Chordata; class Actinopteri; family Sciaenidae; genus Larimichthys; species Larimichthys crocea. The sequence continues at coordinate 17,963,429 of NC_040031.1, read as the reverse complement.
ACTAAACCATATCATGTGAAGATCCAGCTTACTACTGTATGAGCATGTACACATCCATGTAAATAGATTCTTTAATCAACAATAGCTATTGGTTCACCTTTAATTTAGATCTAGCGATCAGAGGAACGTCGATTTGTGTTTCCCAACTCTCTGCGTAATGTTCCTTTTGTTTTCAGACTTTCAGCCAAACTAGAATGACAAAGATGCACATTCTTTGAAAATATATATATATGCATTCACATGTAGTATGAGGTCACAACAACAATATAGTACAGTAAAACCAGGTCAAGACAAGTTGTAGTATTATGCCAGTTGTTTCACATATTTTACAACAAAAGTCTTTCATCCCTGCCAGGATTTTCATACAGGGTTAGTTATTTTGCCTTTCAAAAAGGAAAATAAAGTCACTTACTGCTGTCACTTTTCAAACAGTTAATTGTTTTTGGCAGGTTTTGTCATTTTCTGAGCAGGGCTAACAATATTCTGACTAGGTGAAGGTCTATTCTAGAGATACAAAAAAGATAAAAGGCAGGACGGACAAAGAGTACAAACAAAGTCAGCAAGAATATTGAAAAAATTCAAAAATGCATCTCTGCTGTGTTTGGATATTCAGGACCACAACTCTTTTCCAGCACAATACTGCATTGATAAAAAATAAAAAAACTGACGATATTTTTAAGCTCTAATGAAAAGACTTTTGTAACTGGAACAATAATTTTGACCAGCCAGTATTTAAGAAATGCAATTACATTAGCACAGACTGGTACAAACATGCTGTCACTGAACATCGTTTTTGAAACATATCAGAATTAAAGCACAAATATACAGTCAACTCTAACATACTGCAGTGTGCCGTTTCATAATCATCTTAATGTTCTGATGAAGTATGGACTTCATTGTTTGCTTTCCTGCCTCCTCTCAAACTTGTGTCCCATTGTTCTAATGCCACATTCACGTCCAGTGGGAATTGCTGTAATTACCAGTTTCCCATTTGTAAATACTGTTCATGTCAACATCCAAGTCATAATTACGACTGTGAATGAAAAAGCAAGAAAAGAAGTCTGTTGTTCAATAAAATTAGACACTACTATCATGCAACTGTGCCATGTTTGTTATTCCCATCAGTATCCACCATCTCATAAGATGTAAAATAAACTGAGGTTAACAACTTTAGACATCAAGCATTAGCACAGCAGGGGTACCAAAGCAGACGACTCCAGCAACACATTGTATTGACCGATCAGATACATAATATAACAGTGCAGATTCCTGGTAGATTATGTAACGTGAACTGTGAAACTCTATTGATTACCTTGCAGTCATCACAAAAAAGAATAAAATCATTACCTGTGTGATAGGTTTCAGAGAGATCCTCTCTCATAGTATTATAAACTGTTGTACAGTGTTTTTGTGTGTGATAAATCATGGATGGTTTATTCAAACTGGACTTGATAGATCACATTTCATCTTCACTCCAGTGCCTGTAGCAACACACCCACATCAATGCAGCCCCTCTATTTTCCCTTTAATCACAGTGGTTATTCATTCTGAAGAACTTTTGCTAATATTTATTAGGGAGGGTCCACTGGCATCCTGCTCTAATCGTGTCACCGCTAACTTTGTTGTTGCATGATACCGTCGCACCATGTAATTTCAGTACATTAATTAGCAAAATCAAGCGTTCTCATCAAAATTGGTAGCTGAAATTTTGGCATGTTTGTATACACGTAGTGATACAGGATTCTCATTTTAGCCTGAAACAACCGCCACTAAATCTTTATTTTTTCTGACAAAAAGAAACACTATCCTCTCATTTTGATATTTCAAATAAAAGCTTTATAAAGTCTTTTTGCTGTCCACAATGAGCAACAGAATGTAAGTGAATGTGTCACGTTGTTTTGTTTTTTTAGGCAGCTCAGTCAGAGGCTGGCTGTTTGTAGCCAAAGAAGGATGGAGAATAATAAAACATTTTGGGCATTAGACGACAAGACTGATAACACTCATCGTCACCAGCTACAGCCAGCAGAAGGTTAGCTTAGCTTAGCACAAAGACTGGAAACAGGAGTAAAAAAAAAAAAACTAGTGCTGTCTAGGGATGTTGCAATAACCATGATATTGAGGTGTTAAGTACTGATATCATGTTAATATTAAGTATATGATAATATTGAGTATATGATAATATTGTGTGACTCGGCTTTTGTTGAGAGTCGTGATTGTATCGTCATTGTGAATTCTTTTGGCCAAGATCATCATGTAGTGAAAATTCGATATTAGGACAGCCCTAGCTCTTTGCAACAGAAGCAAAAAACAATACAAACTAACAGAGCTTCTTAGTTCAAACCATACAAAAACAAAAAGTGTAGTGAAGTCAGGTTGTGGTTTCATGTAAGCTTACATGCTTTACTATTTCTTGGCTCAACGCAGCAACTTCCGGGATCTCAGCAGTTGCCCGGCAACCTCACGGTAATGACAAGACTTAAAGGTCCAGTGTGTAAGATTTAGAGGGCTCTATTTACAGAATACAGCATGAATGGAATATATATATACAACAATTGTGTTTTCATTAGTGAACAATCACCTAGAAATAAGGTTTGTTGTGTTTTTTTATTATCTTAGAATGAACCAGATATCCCAGATCCTCTTCCACAGAGTCTGCCATGATAAACCGCTCAGTACAGTAGCACCAGACAGACAAACTAAACACTGGCTATAGATAGGGCCTTTCTTTCCCTTGTTTGGGTCTCCATCTTTCACGTCCACTGTAGTTTCTCCTTCACACTAGGATAAAGAGGGTGAGGCAAAGTGGTTGCAATCAGCATCTTCACCTCTAGATGCCACTGTGATGAACCATTTTGTGGAATGAACTGTGTCATGTTAGCACAAACCAATACGCTAATTTAGAATTTATAGTTTATCAGTAATATCAATAATAAATAAAATATAATGATATATATATATATACTGAATAAATACAGTGTATTTGTCTGGGCTGGCTTTACAATAAAAAGTATAATAAACAGTAGCTTTTTAAAGACTGACATAGAATATAACATTAATTAAATGTACTACCTTTTTTAATAAAAGTACAACTGTTGGAGTATATATTAAAGTTAAATTGTAAAATGCAACTCAAACACTCCTGAAGTATATACTCCTGAGATATGAATGGTGGTTGGTTTAACAGTCACACACAATATATCTCACCTGATTAAAGCTAGTAGAGAAAGGAGTGAAATGATTTTGTGCACATATCACTTCACGTTCCAAATGCAATGCAGCGATCTATCCCCATTCCTGGCTCTCTGTGTACTCTCCCTCAGCCCACACTTGAGGTGCTTTTATGTTACACGACCACTCGAATCTGAGCCCAGGGGGACTCGATGGGTCCCTGAGCGAGAAAGCCCCCAAAAATCTATAGACCAGATGTATGATGTTATATGGTCAAACTGGCAAACACAAAAGATCTAAAAACAAAAGCCATGAATTAACCGAGGGCTTTCAACAGTGTGTTTTCAAAACAGCCCAGCTGAGAGCTCAGATGCCTCTCCTCCCTCTCAGTCACTCCCTCACTCCAGTCTTGCTCTCAGCATTACCCCATCTCTCCTTTCTCCCTCCCTCACTATCTCCCCCCTTTCTCCGTCTCCTCCTCTCTGTCTTATTCTCTCTCTCTCTCTCTCTCTCTCTGTCTCTCTCTCTTTCTGCCACCCCCCGAGACTAAATGCTTAAAAAGAAAAGAAAGGACACCATTTTTGCTAATTAGTTGAGGACTTAACAGGCGCAGGATATGCTGCCTTAGTTTTTCATCTGCTGTCCACGGGCTGTCGACTGTCCTGTGAAGTTGAGCCTGTGTGGCTAAGAGTAGAAGAAAGAAGCAGGGTAGACACACACAAATGCCTCAGTGGAGATCCTGAACAGGCCTCCAGTGGGGGTTGAGCTCAAAATGGGGGCCAATCATTAGTATTTAACATTTGGGAATAAAGAAGCCTTAAATAAGAAGTGTAAATGGCTGTGCCCCACCTCCATCTTTAGAAATGTTCACAGGCTTTTTTTTTGTTTTTTTGTAAATCAGAGGCGTTTTTTGGTGTTGTTGTTGTTTTTTTTTGCTTTATTTTGTTTTCTTTCTTTTTTTTTGTATGGGTGCACCCTGAAACATGTGTGGTAACACTAAACCTAAAAAGAAAGAAATCAACCTAAACACAAATTAATTATGTGAAGAGTAAAATGTACGACTTATACCACTCTTTTCACTTAATCACTGTATTTCGTAACGTATCACACTTTTTGTCTACACATTTTTTGTTGTGTTAGGTACATTTTGTTCCTATAATCAAAAACAAATGTATGTAAATGTCTTCTGAACACGACAGACAGTGATCTGATTTGTTTAGTGCTAAGTGTCACAAACATTTATGTTAGTTAGCATTTAGTGGATTGATCCTGGGCTATGTGTACAAACTATCTTGGTATATTTCCTCTGAAATAAGCTGCTTCGAGTAGAGAAAAACTCCTCAACACGGTTGCATGCAGTCAACCAAAACATAGCAAGTGAAACCAGAAAAAAAACACACATACACAGTCGTGAAAGAAGCAAAGTTCAAAGAATAAACTTGATTTACATTTCACAAACCACCAGGTCAGCTACAAGGTTATTCTAAAAATATGTATTCATAATCACATTAACATATGCGGCACTATAGCAGACAGCTTTCAACTGTAAACCCTCTTAAAGTCCGTAACGTATTTCATGTCATTGAGTCTTGGAGGGGGGGTTGAGGAAACTGACATGGTAAGCCCGAACGTCTGAGGTTTAGAGAAGCACAACAAAGTGGAAAATTAACAGAGTGGAAACTTAATAAACAGTTGTTTCACTGCAGCACAACTTAGGGTAATTCCCGCAGGAAGAGAAAGGCCAAGAGCAAAGGAATGGCAATGAGACTCACAGACAGAGGAGTTAAGACAGGAAGTCAGGGGTGAGGAGAGGGAATCTGGGAGTCAGAGTTCAGCAATCACTATTAAAAAGGGGCAGAGTGTCTGTGGCTCGTAAGAGCCTTTCAGCATTCCTGTCTTAAAAGTGATGCTGCAAATACCATCGAGTCAGATAAAGCATCTGTCGGAGGGAGAATTGGTAGTTTTGTTGTCATGTCCTAAAACACTTGCATTGAGATCTCCGAGTGGTTGTTATATTGCTCGCTAAAAGGAACAGGATAAAGCTGCATTGGCTGCTAGCATTCTCAGCTACTTTGCTCAAATGGGTGTATTTATCAGAGATGTAAGACACACATCCTATAAAACCAAGGGCACCAGAGAAATTCCTCACATGATCACCACAGCCCCATAACTGTCTGGGACAAAAATGGAGGCTGCGCCGTATGTCAGTTATATGGAGCAATAACCAACTTAAAGAAGTGTGGTAATAGAGCCATTTACCTGATCCTGAAAAATGAGGAGAGAGGACCCCCCCCCACCCCCAACCCACACACTCACTCACACACACACACACACACACACACACACACACACACACACACACACACACACACACTATAATAGCTGCACAGGCACACAATGTATATAAAGTTTGAAATGTGTATTTTTCTGTAAATGTAAAAGTTGGATTTCACCGTTGTAAATTTGTTAAAAAAATTAGATAAATATGCAGATCCAGATTATAAAGTGCAGAAATGAGAATTAAAAAGTCCGAAATAAGTGATTTATTACCAAATGTATCTTATTTCAGGAATGTGTTTCGGTCAAATATTAACGTTTAAAGGAATTTTGCTTTTTTTTTTTTTTTCATATTTCCTGTGAACCTGCCCACTGTAGCCCTCGCTTGAAATGTGTGTTTTTCACAAGAAAGTGATGGAAATTAATGTCACATTAAACAGTTACATTAAATAGAGAGCGAATTGAAATGACATGAAATCTATTTTTACAACAACAAGACCAGCCATGAAGCTACTCTAATGAAGACATGCCAAGGAGAATAAATTAAATGATTAATTAGTTTAATATTTCTTACATACACTGTGCTTTGCTTGTTTGAATACAGGCAGGATCATTATATTAGTGTACTGTACAGTGCATGTAAAATAAAGCACATATAATAAAGATGCTGTCTCTCCAGCCACTGACACAACTGCTTGTCTTGATGTATCGCCGGTGTGCGGATAAATGTTTTGTTGTTGATGTTGTGGTTTGTTGTCACTGCGGTGGCTGTTCACGTCAGACACGAATGCATATCAGGTCATCACACTGACTTGTGCTATTGAAACCGTTAACAGTTGCTGATGCAGGGAAGTGAACATACAGTGGCTTAGTTCATTGTGCTTCTTTCTTTTCTTTGACAGGCAGCATGAAAGTGCTGAGTAATGTGAGTGCAATAAACTACAAGGGTGCACGCCAGCTTACAAAGCCTGCTGAAAAGTGGAGTAAAAAAATACTAAAAAAAAAAAAAAAAACGACCACTGCTGTTATTAGTCGACACTAAATCTGGTGTAGAAAGACCCTATCATCAATGGCAGCTAAATAATTATTGTGTAAAAGCGAGCAGAACTAACAGAGATTGATTAAAGGAGAGGAAAATAAACTTCCTTATTGGCAAGATCTATTTTGTTTCTATCATTTTTGATAGCAGCCGCAGACACAGAGCACAATTTCATAACAGTGCGAGTCGGGAGTGAGTGTGTGTGAAGGAGCATGTTGCTCAGGAGTCAGGCAGGATTATGCTTTGAAATCCTCTGAAACGGGAGCAGCGGGGGCCACTTGAGGCAGGGCAATTGGGCAGACTGTGAAGCAGGTCTCCAGTAGAAATGTGCTTATTTATGTAATCATGCAAGAAATATCTATTCTATTGCTTGTGAAAGCATCTAAGATGGGAACTCCATGCTCCTCTTTTCTCTGATTCAGGATCAAAATAACAGTATAACTGCTCCCCCTGGTGTGCTTAGCACTGCATTGCCTGGGAGAATAATCTGGAGTGTAATTAGTATGCACCCTTAGGTCAAAGTACTGACTTGGTAGGAGTGCGTTTCCACATAATGCTCCAGCTCGGTAGCCTTTCATTCACCTCTCATGACAGCCAGAAAATATTGCACCATATTCCAGTGCTTCGATGAATAAAAATGAGAGAAGAAAGTCTGCAAAACACACTCGCACCGCTCAATTAAAACATCTGATATCGCAGTCAAAATGTCACACTATTGTCTCTTAAGCCAATTTCTAAGTCTGGAGTGTTAATCCTTGATGTTGAAGAATTAAGATTTATATCTCTGTCAAGGGTTCCTAAATGAAAAAAAAAAGATACATGGAGTTACTCCCTCACCTTCCCACATATACACGTGCACACACACACGCCGTATAACGCTCATACATACACAAACTCGCGTAAAGACAAAATGTACTCCTCATAATTCAGTAAGCTCATAAATCACAGCAGGTTAATGCTCCACAAAACCCCTTCAACATCCTTTAAGTGTTAAATCATCACTTTGTGGAGGGAGTGGGGGAGAAAAAAGACAGGAAAAGGGGACATGCAAGCAAAAGAGATAGTGCTGTACTTTTTCAAGTATGAAGTCTGGGAGTGTATACATCCAGCCCTTCAGTCAAATATGTTGCCATGCAAGGGATTAGGGGTCTGTGAAGCACTAGGTCTTGACCTGCAAGCCTTGGAGCCTGGCTGTAACCTGACCCAATACCAGGTGTATGCCTGTGGGTCAAAGGGTTGGGAAAGCATGCAACAAAAGACAGCTCCTCAATAAAACCCTCACTGCTCCAATTAACCGTTTTAAACCGTGTTTTCAAATATCTCCTGCAGTGTACAAGCACGGGTTTGCAACGTGTGGTGGAAACCCTCACAGTTCCTTAATTGTAGAAGCCCACACAAATGTCAACTAAATGAAATGTGTACTGTGTATATCCTAATAGAGAGAATGTTAATGGCATGCTTACTCCCTGCACCCGCCCGGCTTTGCTTTTACTTTCAAAATAATTTACTGCGCCTTTAAAGCACCCCGTCATCTGGAGCCGGAGACCCATAACTGTCATGTGAGTCGATCATTTACCCAGCGATCTCCTAAGTGTTACGTGTTAATGGGTGGAAGCTGGAGAAAACATAGGGAAATAACTAACACCTACAGAACCAACAGATCATCTCTGTGAAAAGGAAAGCTGTATCATTTCATAACACATTCAGGACTGCAGCGGTTAATCAAGCTACCTGCCAAGAGGAATGCCATATCTCAAGAGCATGTCAGAGGAGAAGTCTTTAAGTATGCTCATATGGGACTGTATAACTGAGTGGGATTCTTCTTTCACTTACATTAGTTGTTGACACCGGGGAATTGGAAACATTATATTTAGTGGTGACAAGGTTAATGTAACATAATGTAGGCCCCGGGTATTTGGTGCTTATTTCTGCCCGGCGTTGTATTCACTTATGTCTAATTGTTGAAATTGGGATTTTCAAAGATTAAATAATAATAATATAAGTGCACACACACACACACACATACACACTGTTCTTGAAGCATTTCTGGACATGAACATGATGAATTTTCTACATATGTTCTGAGATCTAAAATAACACAAAAATACCTTAGTAATTATAGTCCTGATTATTTCAATATTTATTAGGCATTCCAGCCTGGGTTGACCCATCGGCTAAAATTGACCACACTTGAACAAGCCTACGACTGACTGGCCTCAGAGGATTATTAATTGCTCCAGCATGCCCTTGCACTATGTGTTTGGATAGGTGTTTCTTGTAGCTAACAAGAAAGCCTTTGTATTGCTTTACTTTAGTCTGCGACTCAATTAGGGAAGGAAATGAGAGTAAATACAAAAAGCCATTGTCTTTCTTCAAGCCGCAGCTGAAGAGCTGAAGATGTTACATAACTTTACAGTATCTTGTCGCTTATATGCATTATAATTTTAAGATGTAATGAAGGAAACGCAAGGGATCTGAGAGTAGGGGCATGGTGATGATGCAATACTGGAGATAGGAGAGGTAACTGAGCAGCATTGTTGATACTACATATGCCCGTTCTGTACTACTGTAAATTAACCTGCTTTCTTCGTGTAGATTCAAAGTCTACAATCACTGAAAACATGCCAGTTTAACGGTAACTGGAACAGCATGTGAACATCAAAGTAATGATACAGTAAAGAACTGCAACTAATTATTATTTTCATTAACTGTTTTGGCTATAAAAAGCCAAACTGTTCAAAAACAGTACAATTCTGTAAAATCTTCACATTACCCTCAAATAAGGCAAATAAAAGCTGTAAATTCTTACATTTAAAGAGCTGAAAACATATTTTTTGGGCCATTTTTGCTTGAAAAATCACCAATTTATTTAATGTTTATTGACTAATTGTTTCATTTATTTGAAGTTTTAGCTGTAATACGGTACAACCTCATGTTCAACAAGCCAACAGTATAAGACACTTTGAAATAAAAATGTTCTCAATTATATAGAGTGCAGACAATGTCACAACGGAAATACATCACTACAACCTTAAAATCCTAAAAACACTGGAGCCTTTCAGACAGTTTCCTTTGTTACACTGTGTTCACATTCTGCTCTGTCTCACTCTTTCACCTCTGCGTGTCTCTCCCTGTCCAGCTCCTCTCATTCACTCTACTCGTCTCGGAAAGGGGTTTCCTAGTGAGGCGAATTCCAACGTGCACTTGCCAAGTGACCCATGACCATGGGCGGACAAGGTTACCAGTCATGACTTTTACAGCCGTTTCTGCCTCCATACGAGTCTCTGTGTCGCCCCGGCCTGAAATAGTAAGTCGGATACTGTCGTAATGAAAAGCGCAGAGCTGAGAGGCTCAGGACAAACCTGCTGCTCTGATGCCCTCCAGGCTCAAGCTGACAAAAACATCAAGACAATGACAGCAAAGTATGAGAGGTGAACAAAACCCCAAAGGATGTTAGAGAGAGAAGGGAGCAAAAGGTGATGGAGCACTAGAATCTACACGCTAAATAAAAGTGTAATTTAGCACCTTCATGGGGTCTTTGTCTCGTACAGTGCACCTGTGCAGCAGAACTAAAAGCTACTAATATTTTTTGATGTAGACAATTTTAAAAGGAGAATATACAACACAATAAATCATCTTAAATGTAGTGGAGCGGTTTAATCCTTAGCTCCTCAGCTGTTTGTTGTTAAATCTGCGAGCACATCACACATATGAAACTTAAGAATTTAGACTCAAATAAACTTTTAATGCATGAGGATAATTTATTTCTTACTGGAGGACAGTTTCCACCTTTCCTTTCTGACACAGCTCTGCTCCAATTATTGATAGTTTTGAGATAAATGTGTAAGTAACTGTGTGTCCAGTGGTCAATGAAGCCAACAGAATAACATCAGTCACATTTAAAGGTCCAGTATGAACCATTTAAGAAGATCTACTGTCAGTAATAGAATATAATGTTCCTAAAGTTGTTTTTATTAGTATATAATCACCCTAAAATAAGAATTGTTGTGAATTTGTTACCTTAAAATGAGCCTTTTACATCTACAGAGGGAGTAGGATTGGCTAAAGTTACACATTGTACGTTACTAGCAGAGACAGGTATTTTTGATGCTGTATTTTTTTATACAGCAGCACAGATAACTTAGCCAGTGTGCTGACACAGTGCTGTGGAGATGCGAGACAAGCTAGCCAATGCAGTTAACCTGTATTGGCTCATCAGTGAGTCCACACATCTCCAGCACATCCTCCTCCATCCTCGGGATGGAGCCGAAGCGAGAGTATTTCTGACAACAAACATGCCGTTGCTTACATACCAACAGGTAAAAAGAGAGAAAAACTCTTTATAGTCAAGAAAGTAAGCGGTACCACCCCAGTACCACAAAATGTTTAGCACAGTGCCACCACAAACATCACTCATTCTTCTTTGGATTAGGCAGACAAGATGTTACAATGACATGTCCCTGCTATACCGTTTGTTATTAATGTTTCTTTTGACAGTTATTTATAGTTTTATAGTTACATATATAGACATGTTTTGTCCAGCTGCTCCCATGTGTTTAAACACATATTGGCACCAGTATCAAAAGGTTTTGAAAACAGTCCTACTGCCAGATGCCGCTAAATCGTACATGTTGGACTCATTGTTGGATTTGTTTTTTTAATGGGCATAACTACATTTAGTTTTGTGTAAATGGCTGCAACACATACTCTGTATTATACCTCATATCTTTAACAATCTTATAATATAAGATATTAACTATGACTATGTTTTTAAACTTTAATTATGGTACTTTATGAAGATAACATACGATAATCCTTTATTGAGGCAATTATTGTGTTATTGATACTAATTTGTCCCTATTCCTCTACACAGATGCCTGTAAGACCATTGCCATTGTAGGCCTTGGTGGAGGAGTTGTTGTTTTTTTTTTTTGTGACAAAAAGTTATCACACGCGAGAGACAACATGTCCTCCCCATTGTTTACTACAAGAAAAATAATCCCGCACTACAAAGAGATGTCTCCTGTTGACGTGCACCGTAGTCTAAAATATTTTTTGAGTAACACAATGTGACAGCGTGGTCAGTAAAGGCTGATGTGTACTTCAGCCATGCAGGACTCTACACGCTGTGCTAGAGATATATAGTCCAGTAAAATAATCCCATCTCATGCAATAAATTGTGCGTTAAAATATTATGGGTAATACGAGTATACTCAGTGTGCAAGAAATACCGAACATGGGGTGCATAACAATTTTATGGCATAAGTATTTAAATCTTATGTGCAGTATTAGTAAATGGTGTAACTCACTCATCCTGAATCCTCCTGCGGCAGGCTTCTACTCTAGATATCTTACTGCAGACCACTGCAGGTTTTTGTAAGGCCTGATGTTTTCTGTGTTTTTATTTAAGTGCTTGCACAGTATATAAGTATCCAATAGTCCTAAGTCAGCAGTCATACATAATAAAGTTTGAGATCCGCTTCATGCTACAAGTCTAATAAACTTCATGACAACATACAACTATTAAGCTATACATGTTTTGGACAGCAACAGCCTTAAGCCTACAGCCTCTTGTGTTAAATAAACATCCGGTGTGTTGCTGCCACAAAGCCAAACATCTCATGGTAGCTTCAGGTGTATATTAGCTTACATAGCCAAGAGCTTTGGCACTGTTGGCCAAACAACAGCAGGGGAGAGGGAGACCGTTGTCCACCATACTGTCTTTCTTAACCTAGACTACCACCAGCGGTGTCAGCATCAGAAATTCTACACAGTAGCTTTAACGTATGTTATTCAATTCAATTTTATTCATATAGGGCCAAATCATAACAGAAGTTATGAACTAAAGCAGGTCTAGACCATATTCTTTATATTAGACCCAACAATATGCAACAAATGCACTTGGTGACAGTGGCAAGGAAAAACTTGCTTACTATATCATGCTGTGAGATTAAAAGAATAAATCCAAGTTGAATGATTGGGGTGATCGTCGAACCAGATGGCACACTTTCATCTCCTCATCCATGCCCCTCATCTATTGCTATAAAGGCAACAGGGTTATTTTACTATTGGGTTCATTGGCAATTGCATTGCACTAGAGGCCTTGGTGTCTTTATCTTAGTTAAAGGTGTGCCTTATTACCAAAGAAAGACAACTATGTAAATGCCTCATTCACATCATCAGGTTAGGACTGGCTTTGCTCATAATGGTTCAGTTGCAAACTGGAGAAGAAGGAAGAGAAAACGCTGCAGAATAAGATGAGTAATATTCTCCTAACCCCTCAACAACATGGCTCCTTCTAGGTCAAAGCGACGTGTTCATTTTTGCGCTATAATTTCTTTGTCATTCTTGGGTCTATTTTGAACACGTAGTACATAAAACGAACACAATACATCTGCTTTGGCTCAGTGCAAAAACAGCTGCAGTGCTTAATACAGACACTTAGTACATCTTGTTATTTTGTCCAAAACTACAAGCTGCATTCATACCGTAAACTTTGAGAACCATAAAATAAGAGAATAAGAGACTATGAGACAATAAAAGTGTAACCCCTTTGAACCATTTCTGTCTGGGGTTTTTTATGTATGAGTGTACATTTGTCTATGAAGATTGCATCAAGGGGGAGACAGAGGAAACCTTTTTTTTTTTTTTTTTTAAGAATCTGATGAAGAGTGAACAAGGAAATGTGAGAGAGAAAAGCATGCATGAATGGCAGCTGGTGCAGGGATGGCATAGTCAGTAAGACTATGTCTGTGTGTGTGTGTGTGTTCATGAGAGTATAAGCTCCTTGTCCCCTAGGGTGCACACCCTGTCAGAGAGATCATAATAAACTGTCATCTGTACAGCCAGGGGCTAAAGTTCCATGCTGGTGCTGAGACCACAGGAAGACTCAGACACTAACTGATGCCATGCCTTAGACGGTTTCTGTACTGGGAACACACAAGCCTGAAGAGAAGTGTGAACATCTTTTTTTTTTCTTCACCTAAATAACAATGACACAGGATCAGACACACTCCGTCTATCTCTATCTCATTTACAGTATATATACTGTATACACACACCTTATATACCCCCATACACCTTCATGAAGGTCATAACATTCAGTTTCTAAAGGGTATTAGAGAGGCGTTGCTTCAACTTCACAGCCATTTTGGATGTTGCTGAATTGTATCGTGTTATACCGACAGGTTTATGTAATTCTATTTATCCCATTAGATCAATGAGGTTAGATAACAGAAACACCTCTGTGTAATCAACAGCTCCACAAACCACATCCTCCAAAATGATCATAAAGTTGAATCCTCTTTAAAACACAGAGGGCTTTTGTATCACTTCATTAGCTACACCTGTACAATCTAATATTAATTTTACAAAGTTCATACATCTTTGTTGACTCAACTCAACACTGATATTATGGCCCTCTCATGTATGTAAATTGGATGCCAAAAATATTAGAAACACAATATAATGGCCTCCAGCTTAACACTGCTGCAAACTACAACCTCAATAATAAGCATATACTTAAATAAAATACCAGTGTGTAGGATTTAGTGGCACCTAGCAGTGAAGATGAAGATTGCAACCGAATGAATACTCTTCCATGCATGTAGGAAAATGTAGGCTGTGAATTTCACATAAAAAGCAAAAGGAAATATCTAGATCAGGGTTTGGTTTGTCTTCTCTGGGCTACTGTGGAAAAAAAATAAAATAAATGTCGGTTCAACATGGCGGACTCCATGGAAGAGGACCCGCTCTCACTGTAGATACAAAGGGCTCATTTTTAGACAGCAAACACTAATGAATATTGTATTCCATTCCTGCAAAGAAATATACCTTAATCTTACACACTGGATCTTTAATACCTCTCTGTTGAACAAAACTGAACATTAATGTATCTGACTATAAGTCAGAACTCATAGTGTACTGGATCGCTTTATACACACGTCAAACTACATCCAAAATCATCATAAAATTAACACCTCTAACCCGTTTCTAAGCAGATGTATCTAAAAAGCTGGTGATTTTTTTTACATCTGATAATCTAATCTTCTTGAAATTTAACTATTTTACTTCTAATTACGAAATGTTTTGAGGGAAATTGCAATCGCTGGCTGATTATGCTCGGTGGCAACATTGTTTTTTTTCCAATGATGGAAGCGTTCTCCCAGCGCATGCAAGTCGTAGCGAGGTGATCAGGGTTGATGGTGGGCGTAGAAGGAGCAAGACTTTGACACCAGAGGTTGAGGTTCGCATCCTGATACCAGCGTGTGGTCAGGTTTAGCCAATGAAAGCGCACTGGTTGAGAATAGGGAAATATTGTGGTTTCAGTGAAACATTGGTTGTCTTATGTAAGTACACACGTCGTGTCTTGTGCTTCAGGCAGTGTGGACCAACTTTCCCTAACATTAACTGCTGTGAAACACAGGCATATTTAATAATACTTCAGCTGCTATGAGTGGATACTGAGTTGGACAAATCAAAAGAAATATGTCAACATGTTACTCAGAGATTCGCCATCAACCAGATGTTACTTAACTACGTTTTCTCATCATGTCGATCAAAATATGTAATCCAGGAGGGATTATGTTTCCTTTAAAGCATTTTCTGTTGCAAATTAAAAGCACATAAACATGATTTATATGATTATATGGATATTATAACCTCTTCTTCCCTCTTGGATGTTGTATTTGACAGCATTGCTTTTAGCTAGCTTCTTCCAAATAAAGCGGCAACTACTATCAAATTGCTGGCATGTTTGTAACCATATTACTCTATGAGGGTCACTTGTAATCGCTAAACTCCTCTGACCTTTCAGTCTCTTATGCCCTACAGTGCAGCGATGAAAACTGTAGGTAGTCACAGTCATGTATGCTTTGAAATAACATTTACATGGATTTAGTGAGGCCGCCATGTGAGATCTCAAGGCCCACCCACTCTCACTCTATAGTAAAAACTAGGAATGTCACTCGCAGGCATGGGGGTCAATTGTACATGCTTAGTCACTGCAGTGTCATGTGAGGAATTCTTCACCAACCAGCACCCAATTTCATGGCAAATTTCCACCACAGACTACATCTGTTTGGGGAATGTAAAGTGAAGCGGCAGGGGGCAGTTCTCCTGGATTAAGTCTGCTCATCAGTTTATCATTCATCAGACAGCGGGAGTTTCAGTACAGAAGAGAAGGGGAGGAGGGAAAAATCCCTAATTTTCAACAGCCATACCTTCCTTTGTACTTCAGGATTAACGACAGGGCTGAGAGAACCTGATGAGTTTAAAGCTTCAGAGGAGAGCAGGGTGAAAGAAAGCCAGATCAGAACAGAGATACCATTAGAGAATCTCATAAATCAAGAATGCTTATGGCGGGGGAATACGCTCTTAAAGACCATCTGGACTTACCAACCTTAACATTTATTTTGAGCTGTCTCCATTGGGAATATGCTTTTAAGGACAGAATCCTCCTCAGTATCACCACACTTAAGGAGGCACACTTTATGTTGTCTTCACACAGTTTATTTTCTGTCTGTGATTAATAAAGAACGGTCATGTTTTAGTTCAACACACAAACCCAAAAGAATTTCACATCAAGGATCAGGCCCTTTACAGCAAAGTAAAAAAAAAAACTGTTCTGTACGCAGCCCTGTGATGAGAGCCAGTAAAAAGCCTGTGTCACCGGTCCTAACACGAACATCATGTTACTCGGGGTGACACCCAGGCTGCTCGGTAAGATAAGTGTGATTCTCTCTAAGGCCTTCACAGCCCGGGCCAACTTCCTGCAGACACCTCTTCCTTTCTGCGCTTCCTGATGTTATCATAATCCGGGACCCAGAGTGGACCTTTGTGGCTCATGGCCTCGTCTTCCGCTAGCACACGTGTGCGTCACATTATCTGCTGAGAGGCCAGACTTTGCATCCTGTCAGGTGGGGGAGGGGTTGTGCAGCAATGTCGGGAACAGGAAAAGGAAGTGGACACGACCAGGATTAGGTGAGAGAATGGAAGGAACAGAGCACAATATCTATCCCCCGTCTCCCTTCAATAATTTATAAACAACCGTTTCATATTTTCAAAACTGTAAAAAAAACAGGTTTTGTACTATGTCAGCATGGTTGAAAGCATCAATCCGACTGACCCCATGGCAGTTTCAGCATTCACTGGCATCATACCAGTGGCAGTCTACTGCTATAGTCTGAAAAATGCCAAGTCCAATAGGCTGAGTGGATAAAAAAAATTAAAAGAAAACACACTTTCTTTGTGTTGTGTGTGTGTGCTTTGCATGTGTTGGCCCACCACTTGGCTGTAGTGTGAGTGAAAGTCAAGCCCTGGGCCTGGTCTGGCTCTGTACACTTAACTGGGCTTGGAGCTCTTATTTCAATGGAAGCCTAAGTAGAGTTTGACTTTGAAGGCTTTGATCCGGAGGCAATGCTATGGCATTTGACTTCTAGCTAAAAAAAAGCACTGTGTCAGACCTCTGAGGTCACTGGGATCACTTATCACGGCTGAAAATAACCAGTGGCAAGCCACGATTTGGGGAATCTAAAAGAGGCCTGACATTAGCAGGTGCCCTGAGGTGGAATAGAGACAGCTACAGAGCAGGTCACTGACCTTGGACCACAGAGAACTTCTTTTTCTTTTTCTGTCTTTTTTTTTTTTTTTTAAACCCGAGGGCCTCGTTTCACTTAGCGGAAAGGTTCTTTAGCTGAAACTGGTGAACAACAGCAGTACTTCACCAAATGTAAAAAACCAGAGCAAAATGGAGTACTAAAAAACAATAAGGTGCCATTTTTCAGAAACTTTGTTGTCTTACGAATTTTTATAGAGGCCAGTAGAACCTAAAATACAGCAATGGGACCAACATAAAATATGAAATGTTGTTGTTTGATGAAGAAAGGATATCAATCCAAACATCCATAATGTTACAACCAAGTAAACTTTAACTTTGGCAATTGTTGCATTGTTGTTGCAATTTCTAAAGGTGTAGTTTTTCTAATCTACGTATAATATTTTAGTACAAAAGCACATTTTTCACATGTACAGTTAGTATGGCAAAGTGTCTGTGTAGAGACAGCAAGCCTTTTACTCTGAACAGCTCCACTGCAATCCACATTGTCTCTAACTTTCCGATTCATGGCAGTCGTCAGTCAAAATAGTTTAACATTTAACATTGCTGGCCTTTTTTTTAAATCAGACTCGCAGCAGTAAAAACAGTGTATCAGATGTTTAAATGGTTGTTTGTTTGTATGTACTTTTGACCACAGAGTTCATGTGTGTACATCTCCGAGTTTGATGTATCATGTTTGATCAGATCACCAGAACTCAGTGTCTTGCATGCAAATATAGTCCTCGCGGTGCTACATTTGCTGATTCAGAGATAACAGTCTATAAATTAAGTGCTTATTGATTTTCTTCTGCCCACACTCAACACAAAAGAGACAGACAACTTGTTTTTCTAAGCAAACCCAGGAGAAAAGAGTAGAAAGATCAGCTACTGCAAGGCAGGATTTTTTGTTTTTGTTTTATTTTAGCACCAAAAAAAAAAAAAAAAACAATTGTAAGAAAATTACTGTAGCTTTTACTCCCATGTGTAATCTATCATTAATTGCATTATGGAAGAATAGTTTCATAAAAATAAGAACAAAAACAGAATAGTGATTCTCCCAATCAATAAATCAACTCCTTGTGGATAAGTAGGCCAAGTTTGTTTTTTTCTAAGAAATATCACCACAAGATAACAAAAAGCAACACTAAACGAGTATTTGTATGTTAGTGAAGTAATTCCTGACACC
Source organism: Larimichthys crocea (assembly GCF_000972845.2). Taxonomy (NCBI): domain Eukaryota; kingdom Metazoa; phylum Chordata; class Actinopteri; family Sciaenidae; genus Larimichthys; species Larimichthys crocea. Next base: position 17,945,165 of record NC_040031.1, on the reverse strand, counting down.
AGCAGTTGCTCTTTATCGCTGGTTCTTTCACATTCAATCTCAAGAGTAACTTGAGAGTTTCTTTGTTTATCTTAATACAATATCACTGCCTGAGTCCCAGCCAATATTAGTAGTAAGAATGAGTGTTTTTTTGTGTAATCTCTTGTTCTCATTACTAAGAAATAACAATGATGGACAGTGTTTCCAAAGTTGTAACTGGCCTGAATGATCATCTGGACTAGAAAATAATTTAAAGAGGTTATGGGTTTTATTTCCCTAAAGGGAAATTTTGAGCTTTTGTAGCACAAGGGCATAAACATGCAGACATGTTGTTCAACCTCTGTCTCGCCGCTCTCTCTGTCCCCTGTCTTTGCTTGTGAAAAATCAATGGGTCACAGATGTACACTACTGTGTTTACAAGTTCATCGGAGGACCTAATGCTACAGAGGATTAACCTACAGACAAGTGGTAGTTAGGATTTCAAGCTACTGTATTCATGAATTAAAAATGAAAAAAAAAAAAAAAAAGTTACCACAAATTTACTCTTCTGACCCAGGGTGCTATTAAACTGCATCACTAAATATATGATAATATGCCAAATAATAATACTAAAACTACGAGTAGCTGTCGAGCAAAATATGTCAACATGTATAGGGAAAATAGCGCTAGATGTTCTTTTAATTCTCTCTTGACCAACACTTTGGTCCATGAAAAGGCATTTTAAAAACTAAACAACATCAAAATCTGAATATCCGTGGTCTCAAGATAAATCATAACTTTTTTGGTAACTTCTGGACTTCTCCTATTAGATCGCCATCGGGTCAGACATCTACAATTGTAATAGGAATGGTGCACAGAGATGAAAATAACCAGGGGAAATTATTTGAGCATGCTCCCAAGAGGACAAACCCATTTCATTTTAATGACCCCGTGGCCTTTTCTCTTTTGCCACCATCAGGGCAATATCACAATAGTAAAGCTCCGTGAACAGCAAAATTGCCAGTAGGTTGTTTGTTTAGTCCAACGCTTTTGTGTTGTATGGTGTAATGAACATCGCAGGCTGCCCGAGAAAGGTTTTATACTTTTAGTCTTGTTAATCCCTAAACCACACACTACGCCTGACTCAGCTGCTGCTCGCCCAAATAAGAATGGTGTCCTAATAATGGTAATAATGGTGCCAATTGAGCCTTTGAAGACTCCCACCCGCATTAGCTTTGCAGTCAGAAAAGGGAGTGAATCTTATCCATTGTGCGTTACTGCTTCAACTAGTGATTATTTTTATTGTCTTTTTTTTAATATTATTGTTAGTTTGAGCACCTAAAATCTCATGTTTAAATTGATCTTGTTTTACAATTCGAGCTGCATGATCCAATTGCTAATGGCCAAACAATTAATATGTGTTTGAATATTTGTGAGTACCCAATAATAATTACTAATATTGATTGGTTGGGTTTGTAATGTTTAGATGAAAGCATAAGCCATACAAAGCGATCTGAAAGCTTTATTCTATGTGTGTTCTATTAAGAGACAGGGTTGGAAAAACATTACACAAAGCTGTGAAAAAATACTGCTTTTCTTTGTTAACAACATATTAAAAGGTTGAAGAAGACATGAAAGTGAGGTGGCATGTGAAGGAACAGAGTGCAGATGGCAGACGGAGAAAGGAGAGACAGATCTATACGTGTCAGGAAATAAGGTAGAAAAGGTTATTTACTTGACATTGATCTGTTGCAACGGCAGCAGAGCTCGCCCTGTTTCTCTTTTGTTAACCTTTAAACCAGAGTAAGCTCACAAATGACGGGGGAGTCAACTAACAGGTGTAAATTATGGATCGATGGAGGAGTTCGGACTACATCCGTCAATGACTGCTGCCCGTACAGCCATGAAGATATTTGAACATCAATAAGGATAATAAGGACAATTTTAATATGTACTGAGGATTAATGAATTATTTATGCACAGCTCATACATGTATGTAGGTATGTATGATATCATGTGAGTCCTGTGTGTAATTATACTAAACCATAACCACAAGTCTTTTGCAAATCTAACCTTTTGCCTGCCTAATGTAAACCATACTTTTTTCTTAATCTCAATCTTTCCTCAGCCTATCTTAGCTGTAGCCACATTTTAAAAACATACTGTAGTCACTGTAATTGACATAAAGAGTCTGTACAGTAGGTGTTTTTTTTTACTAAGAACAGGATTTGACAAAATACTCATCATGGTCTAACTGGAGTACCTTTGACTCTGTATGTCCATAAGGAGTTGTTGGTCTTCATTATGTTAGATGTTCGACCAAATTATTACCAGCTCCTGCACCTGCATCTTTTAACACTTCCACTGTGCGTGGCTTTCATTTTTTTGTACACAAACCAAAGCCAAAGGGCTTCTTGGAGTGTGCACTCCACTTTCAGTTTTTCACAAGACAAAACATTTTTTACAGCTGCTTCTCTCGTGTCATAAAATATATAAAATAAACTGTACTCAAAATACAATCTCTAGTTAAAAAGGCAAAGGATGCTGTCTTGGGAAGTGAGCTTATTCATGAATACTCAAAGGCAAAACAGACGTTAACTAATAACAATTTAGTTAAAAGGACATTCATTGCAGACAGAAGGGTCATGCCATACTCTTGTGCTGCACATCAGCAGTACCTGGCCCAAGCCCAGTGAGCACTTCTAGACATCCATCATGTCTCTTTTTTAGTCCATGAAGATGGCACAGACCTGATGCACTGAATGAGGAACTATTTGTTCTTCCATATGCCAGTACTTGTAATCGGTTTCTCAGGATCCTGCCAAATTTTGCCCTTTGCCAACAAGGGCCACATGTTTCCACAAAGGAAAGTCTGGCAATTGGTACGCTGATGATTTTGTAATTTGGGCTTCTGCAGGAAAAGTCCTGATACTATCCAAGTCAAACGTATTATTGTTTTACCTTACTTTGTTTCTTCAGTTCTCCCTACGTTTCTTAAAGAGTTTCTGCACGTTTGAGTTCTAAGTTAGACTCAGCGTGGCCTGTGTCAAAGATGTAAAAGTAAAATATTTCTTTACTTTCTTTCTTCCTGCCTGTAGTAGATGCCCACCCACCTTAGGGCATGTTGTGTCTGACTGCCGACACCAACAACCTCACACGTCCTTCTACCTACACTGTTAAGGCATTGTAATTTCAACATGTTGGATTTTTTCATTGGCCACACTAACTGACTGAAACTTAGCCAGCCTCACTGGGTTGGCAAGGCTGCTAAATAAACATGCATTGGTTGCTCAGGTTCACAACCTTTCCGCAAGGCACAACTATGTGCTCTAATGGAAACATTCAATGTTCCGCTAAAGGCTTTTTCTTTTGTCACACTCTTGAATTTCATTTAGTAAAACAAAAATGGCTGCCTAGAAAAACAAATGTAGGTAAACATTTACGGTAAACCATGAATACTTGGGTAAATACATTCCTTGCCTTGTCACAAGGGTTGTGCAACCTTATAAAATAGTTTAAAAAATATATACATATTTTAATGTCCTTACACAGGTGCATGTGGAGGCACTTCTGAGAAATCAGTCCATTGTGTATTCTAGTGACTCATTTTCAGAGAGGAAGTAGACCCAAGGGGTGAGTTGACCCTAAAAGAGCCAGGAAATTTGTTTTTTTCCTCCTGAACTTGGCTATATCTCACTTTCTAGAGGTGCCTGTCCCACTCACTCACTCTCAAGGACCAAGCCAATCTCCCTTTGTAAATAGAACTATGTTTTATAATTCCCCCTCTCTCTCAGATGACCATATCAATAATGCAGAGGAACCGCATCTGTCCAGGGCCATGAGATTATTTCTCTGATTTGGGCTGACAGTTATGGTAATAGTTTGGCAAACAATCTACTCTAGCAACAATGACCACAGATTACAGCTGTTTTCAGATCAAAGAGACTGCAGAGAGGCCCATGATTGATTGCTCACCAAGAGACAGAGTCAGGCAGTTCAGCCCCCCACATCTCACTTTTGCCTCTCTTGTCTGATAATGGAAAAATTCCTTTATTTCTAATCTTCCTAGGAATTCTATCATTTAGATAGTAGAGGGCCTATTTAAGTACTTACAAATATTAATACTTCAACAGGTCAAATTCTTTGAAACACTATTTCTGTCAAAAGTTTAACTAATACTACAACAACCATTTGTTATATTGTGAAACATATATTGGAAACAGCGCAATATAATATACAGTAATAACATAAGGTTTATGAGAGGCTAAAAAACTGATGTTCTTCCAAACTGTCAACAGATTGTTCATGGTGTACATACAAATTACTCTCAGCAGGGCCAAATAGCTTCAGTAAACCCCAAATAGTTGTCAATGTACATCTAATTTCTTGCAATAGATTTTTCCCCCCGTGTTTTCCTGTATTGTATCCTGACGCAACCGTAGCATGTCATAAATGTATGGTTTCATTTGGTTTCAGATGTGATAGCATTTTCTATACTATGTTATTATTATTGCACAATATGTTGCTAGTTTTGACACTTTAGTAACAAAGTGAGGCGCTAACCTTGCCATGCCAAGTTTTAATTATCCTATTTTTATAGTTTGTTTTTTTCCTAGATTTACATATCAGCAGGATTTTTCAGCACATAAGCTAATGACTTTTTTTTTTTCTAAAACATGCTAGGTTACCTCTAAAAATGTTGGCTAGGCTAACAGTGAAGCATGTCAAAAGGCATGACTGTGCTGCATTAGAAAGACAGCGGCAGAGAGGGGAGAGACGGTGTCTGAATATAGTGGAACAAGTTCTGGATTCAGATGCATAACAAAGGGAAACAGCGATCTGTAATGAGAAAAAGCCTCTTTCACTTGTACTTTTTATCAGCTGCATGTTTGGGCTCACCAGTGTTTACAGCTTTCTGTCACCATTTCTGCAGCTAGGAGCTCCCCTTTTTGTGGCCACTCCTGACAGCTACAACGTACAGAAGAAAACATGTTGGAGGAGGATGTTACAGTTTAGTCCTTGTTTTGTTGTCAAAAGAGAAAAACATATATTTTTGTATTTACAAAGAACTTCTCTCATGCATTCACTGTACAAAGAATACTATGCGTGTTTTCATCTGTATTTATTTGTTGTTTATTTATGGGAGGCATCAAAAATATGTTGTGCACCAAAGTGCATTTCATTGTTATAGTCACGATTACGATAGATAAGATTTTCTGACATGGAACAGGCAGATTATAGTTTCATATCATCGTTGCTACACCTGGTCATGGCTAAATGGTAAATTAAAAGTAACATTCTCAGATATAGATTACATTTTAGGTCATAATGTGTGCACACAGCAAAGCCCTTTAATGTTAAATATCACAGCAAAGCTCAGACACTCTTGCTTGCTTTGCGTCATTGTTTGCTACTATGAACAGTTTGTATCTAAATACCTCAGATATTTAACAAAGGAGCTCATTAATTATTAATGACACAAAAGCTGTAACACCATTTGGCTAATATAAATTTGCATATTTATTAAAAAAAAGGAGACATTTGTGATTAATGGCATCCAGCCATGTCACATGTGGATGAGGAGGAAAATCATGGATCCTTGATCATGTAGAGCCCTGATCAGTACACAAGTCTTCCGACAATGTTCTCTACCACAAAGTAGTGGTTATGTGGTATTATATTGTACAATACTGTTATGGTACACTGTTTAATCAAACATATATCTTGTAATATGAGCAAAACTTGACATCAGCACCCTAATTACAAGTTAGTAGACTGTATTTAACTGTAAAATACTGGGTAGAAATACTGGCTTGTCTACCCTTGATTCAAAGGGGAAAAATAAAAAGGCGAATAAAAAAATGTCTTGACGACAAGGACATTGTCAGATAAGTGGAGAAGGGCAGTCAGAGAGCTATTTAGAGTGACGGTAAATGGCCTTTTTACCATTCCAGCTACCCCTGCCCCCCTTCCCACGTTTAGGGATGGCATTAGAGACTGCAGACTGACATACATTTTTTATAGCTTCATAAAGTCGTCCAATGACCAGGTCACCCTTCTCATAACTAGGGAGCAGAACGCTTGAAAAAAGCCATTCATCACCATGAAAGGGCCTGCTTGTCCAAGCGCCTTCAAACATGCACACAGTCTGGCAAGAGACGCTCAGCACAAATGCTAACGTACTTCTGCCACTAATGCCAGATGACCTTCTCACATCTATTAGCGGGCTGGCTGACGCAGAGGGCAGACACGAGCCCCTCTTGTCTCCTGCAAAGATTTCAATGACAAGGAATAGAAAATATCATGCATGTTAATGGGTGTTGCCACCAACAAAGCAATCTTGGCGTTTTTTTTTTTTTTTTTTAAACAATACAAGGTAATGTCAGGTGAATATTAAATAATCAGTGATTAATCACGCACAAGAAATCCTTGTCTCCAAATATATTGCCCTGTAAATTAGGCATTATTGTAGAGGTGCAGTTAGAGGTAATATAACAGAATAACATGACATGCTTTTTTAAATGTGTCCCCTTTGATTTGGCAAGCCAGAAGGACCTCCAGTGTAGAATTGGAACGCCCCTCACAGACAAACCATCAGACCACCAAACCCCATTAGTGGGCAATTAGTGACAGCTGGTGGGTTGTCAGCTTGGTAATGGCCTCAAAAGGAGTACCCATGGAATACAAAAACTACATGCAATGCAACGCTTTACACCTTGGCGATAAAAGTCAAAACAGAGAGCTTGCTGTATGGAAACTCATGTCCATTGATCTCCATTTCCAGATCTACAAAATGTACAATACCGTGTTAGTTATTGCCGTTTTTAAATGCATGGCAATATTACAAGAATAAAATATAAGATGACAGCTTTGAATGTTGAGCCTTGTAAATGTTGATATATTCGGCTAATCTCATTTCAGCCAAAGGTGTCCTATTTTAGTGCTCTAACAGTTCCTCCTCTTGCTGGCCTTTCATTTTAAAAGCAAGAGGCTAAGCTGTGAGAGGCACAAGAGGTGGACGGGCAGAGGAGGAGGAGGAGGAGGAGGAGGAGAAGGAGGAGGTGGAGAAGGGGGTTGAAGTAGTTTAATAATTTATTTAAGAGGGAAAGAAGGCAGCCAAGGGGAACAAATAGTGTTTCTCCCAGAACCAAGCCCTTCTGACCCCAGCCCTGCGTACCTGAAGCCCAAGCCCCATCGCATTAGTGAAATTCTTATTTGATGGCATTTTAATATTCTGCCTTGATGACTTTTTAGCAACATTTACTTTCGGAGGTCTCGAGCGCTTCCCCCAGAGGAAATGAAACATGTCAAAACCCATTACGAAAAAATCAAAATTTAAATACCTCAGCCGTGTTAGCGGTAATACACACAATCCCCACCGCTCAGAGGCAAGGCTCACAAACACTCATCTGCTTGCCGGCTCGTAATGAGTCTGTTTGATGGGTAAGCGATTTGTGGGTCACCGAGCATACGTTACAGATCCAATTTAACCCTTGATTGCTTGTACTCTGGAGGACCTGGGAAAACGTGTTATTGAAATTTAATACCAGATCATTTCTTCTTCCTCCCATGCAGGGACAAAGGTATGCTTACATGACTCCTTCGATGGCCTGTGCAGATGGGGGAGGCAGTGGGAAAAGCAACCAAGGAAGAAAAGGGAGAGACAAGACAACGGAGAAAAACAAAGACAATTTTATGCATGAAGGTAATCTTTGCCTCATCTGCAGGTCTTGCTAAACACCAATCCAATTAGCCCCTGAAGGCGCAACACCGAGCACCAACTCAATTGAGTATGGGTTTTCGATCATGTGATATATCACTTTTCTAATAATGTTTATTGCAGTCTGCTGTTGGCTGTCAGTGGTGACACTCAAAAAAGATGATGACTGATTCATGGAAGGACTTCTTTCTCTTCCACAAGGACATGTAACCTGTGATGCAGATTTCTTTTAAATAAACACTTTAAACCAAAAGCACTGCGACAATCCTTGATGCCAAACAAACATGATGAATATGCTTTCTTTCCAAAAACATTTGCAAGGCCAACTTTTTTGTAAGATTTCAAAACCTGCATTGTTTCATTTATGTTTGAATCACCAAGCTATTTTGCTCTTCCAAGACTTTTGCTGAAACATTGCTTTGTTTCTTCTTATTACATTACCACTGTTGATCAGTTACACAATTAGTAACACAGAGTAGTATCAAATGTGAATGCATAATAAACTTTGACCCAGTTTTATGAAATATGGCCAAAGTTATACCCAGAGTTCAAGATTTACACATTTCTATGTATCTAAAAACATCTTCTATAGCCTAATCAACCAAGCTGCATCCCAGTCAAGAAAAGCCCATTACTGGGGTAAACAAGAAAAACTTTTTTGTCAACAGTGTTAGGACAACATTCATGACAATTAACACATTGTCATTCTTTATTTTTTTGTGTAGATGTGGAGGTGAGTTGTGTGTGCGATCCCTGAGCAGGACACTGAACTTGTACACAATAAATCTTTATCAGTCACTCTGAATAACAGCTTCAGCCAACAGCTTACAATGTAAATGTAAAATTCATGAAAATCTTTGGGCTGGAACCAAATTCGCTTTAATGTTTAGAGTTCTTTAGGTGGCTCAGAAAACTCTTTACAGTATTTAAATAAATAATACTATGGAGAGTTTTTGAAATAGTATGAAACCTTACTTATTAACTAATGTTAATGTCTTTTTTTTCCATTTTGGGAGTGAATAATACTTGTGTTCTGAAAGCACAGGAGACTCACTGGTAAGGGGGCTAATTGAGAGCTCAAGTGAGCAGTCAGCAGGCTGGCATGGCTCATTCACAGTGTTTGTCATTAGACCCGACTGCAGGGAGAGAATAGAGTGCACTGCACCATTCGTGTGTAACCAAGATTTATGCTAATGTCTCTCTGCATATGCTTATTCTACATATCTATATTAAACTTAATAGACTGTTACATTGCTTCTTAACCTCGGCTTCCATACATGATTACCTTTTCTGATTTCTTTGCAAAATGGCATATAAACACGGGGCAGGGATTTTATCAGCGTGTCAGTGAGTTTGTTTCCAGAGGCAGCCCATGGCTCTCATAATCGTTTTGATACTTCAGGGACTCTATCGAGAACGCTTGCCTTAGAGGCCACAGTTAATATGTCACTGTGTAAATCTACCAGAAAGCTGAGTAGATTATTTTTTAGAGTGTTTCTTTCCCTCCATTTGCCCAGGAGGTGTCAGTGATTACATGAATTTGACACAATTACTGCTCTTCAACTAATTCTGAAACATTATTACAGCATATTTTAACTATGTAGTACATGTAACATATTTAGCAGAACTTTTTAACAACAAAACCAAAGTACAAATTTATTGGTTTAATGATATTTGCATGATGAAAAAAATATATTGTACTGTTTCCCAACTGTTTTGGTTCACTTTCACCGAACTCTGTGTCAATTTTCTCAGCTTTTTTCACCTAAAATGTAAAATAAATAAACTATAATAATAGATATCTATAATAATCGATAAATCTGCCTGCCCAGCACCAAACAGAGAGCAGACATGGTTAACAACTGTCTGATAAACATGGTGGAGCATTGAGCAGCTTCAGGGCCAGATATTTCCATTAGAAGTTGGTGAAGTTGGTGGAGAGACCAGAGCAGAGGTAAAAGTAGCATTAATACTGGACTTACATTCATCTGTTGTACACAAACACAACTTCAAATGAAGCAAAAATTTATATTTGTGTTTCAGTCAAAGACAACCCAATGATCTGCTTACAGTTCACCTAGCACTATGTGGAGAAATTATGGAAGTAGGGTATATATCAATTCCTGTTATATGGGGTTCCTACACACGTTCTTTTAAGTCTACCATATCTTATAATCCACATTTAGATCTTAAAAACCATGGCATATGGCAGGTTGTTGTTAAATGTAAAAATGTCAGACTAAGGGCTCAGACTCATTTTATTGTGGGTGTATTTTCGGAGCATCGTGCTGGTGAAATGACATTTTCCAGAGGTGCAGAGAACAGGATTCATCACCTGCGCCCATTTGGCATTTTGGTGATTCGCCCTGTGCCGAAGTTGGAGGAGAGCCACAGTAGGGGTGTGTCATTGGCAGCCAGCATTGCAATTTTGGTGTCAAGGATAACAATGTTTAGCACTGTTCGCCATCTGCCAATTAGACAAGCTCAACAGCGCTGCATTTTCAGCAGAACATACAGTTTTAATCGGGCTACCGACTTATAATGTCAGCAGAATATAGACTGATGGGTGATTCATGACATACAGTACACGGTGTACACTCTCTCTGCACATGGTGCATGGGACTATGTTTGGTAATTTGCACTTCAAAGGGCTCCTAAATGTGTTGTGTTGTATGACAGGTGAGATTTATTAAGAAAGAGGCTGGTTCAGTAATTCAAAAGCAAAATAAACATAGTCACAAGCTAAAGATCTAAACCTTTAGCCAATACAGATATGTACACGGAGACGGCGGTACGACAAGTTGCGATTTGTCATTGTCATTTTTTTATTTATTGCTATTCTAGGCTTTTGGTATGCTATTCGGTAAACCCTACCGGTGTTCATGTTTCAGTGTCAGTTTTGGATTTTCACGTATGTAATTTTCTTTATCGAATATTTCTTTGCAGACGACTACATAGTCATCAGCTAAAATCAAAACTTGGTAATCTAACCACTTGAACTGTAATCTGATGCTATGTGTAAACAATAGTTTTGTGGCCTTTTAATATTTTACTTAAGGTTATGGTTGACCTTTTTATGGCTTAATTTACTGCATCTAACAGCAGTATAACAGGACTTGATATAAAAAAAAGGCCTTTAATACAGTGTTGGTGGTGTCTTTACAGCAAGCTGCAGGAAGCCACTTAAGTGGCATGCAAAGCTGACCAGAGCTCCACTTGCTCTAAACAGACCCTAGGCTCTCACTTTACACACCATACACTTTCAACTCCCTTTCCCCCCCACACTACCCATTTTGCCAGGCTCTTGACTTACAAATTGCTGCTTTAGACTTGGTTTCATTGTAACAGCTTTCTAGGGAGAAGGGAAGAAACATTTGAAAAAAAAAAAAGCCCACTCAGGACACCCATGTCCCCCATGCAATACAGCAGAGCTGGTCCTTGGCTAACAGTCAGCACATTGTTTCCGCTTGTCCCTCAAAGTACTAACCTCAGCGCTGTCAATAACCTCTCTCTCCATTCTCTAACCTTCCCATCTTTTCAATCTACTTGGACGACTTCCAAGAAGCATGAAAAAAAGTTAAAATGCCCTGGACATAAGCCCTCAATAGCTCAGCGTAATTCCCTCTTTAAATGTAAGACAAAAATATCAGGGCTCTTTAGCATGCCAATGAGACTGCACAGAGAGCAGTGTTCCCAGTGGACGGGTGACAGGAAGAAGGGCAAGTCCTTCCTTGGCATAAAGAGGCACTGTGTAGAGGAAAGACATTGAGCAAAGGAACCATTTGAGTTGATACACACATGCACACAATCACCCACATAGTATGCTAATACAGAGATATTGAACCTCTGAACGGAAACATTCACTGAAAGCTACATGTGTTCATTCTGCTACAAAATGTCCAATACATAATAATACGCTTTATCATATAACATATCTCAGCACCGAGAGTCAAGGTCTCATCTTGTAAATGTTTTGATCACCTGCAGAACATTTACCCTTTGGTTCAGATTTACTATCACAACAGCAAGCTTTTAAAACTCCAATCTCATTGAAAGCAGCACAAGCCTTTTTTTGTGTGTATCCGTGTGTGTGTGTGTTCTACCTAAAACCTAAAATACCACTCCACTCAACAGCCTCATACATTCCATCACACTCACCATGGCTAAGAATTAAAAGAGTAATCCAATGAAATATTAATTAAATTATTGTGGGGTTTTCACTTAAGCGCACCATTTTCATAATTGTTCCATAAATTATATTTTCCAGTACATTTGCTTTAGATGGATAATTAATTTCTGGCTTTACCCGTTTCAATTTGATTTTGTTTATGGAAACTGCAGAATGCAAATGTTTGTGTGAGCGTGTTGTTTTGTTGTTGTGTTGATTTTATGCCAAAATGTGATATATTCATCTGTCCAACTGTATGTTTGATAATTTCACACAAAAGTTCAGAGAATCAAGAGCGTCATGGTCAGACAGATGCATATTACAATGACAAAGGGGATGTTAACATTTTTTATCATAATGATAAACAGAGTATAGCATATGTGGCTGCATGCTGTTGAACTAAATGAACTGGACTTTTGTGCCTCGATGCAGCTTCTGACAAATCCTTATACTATAAAATAATATAACAACATAGATCATTACAATATACACACAATACACATGTTTTTAATCACATACACAAAGATACACGGGTTGGTTGGTTCTGTGTCTTATAACAAAACGCATGTTGGCAAAGCGCAAACAAAAAGAAATACTGCCTTTCCTTAGAGCTCTTCGACACATTTTAGCACCTTCCAGCTCATTGTTTTGGTTTTACAGCATTCAACTTTACTGTTTTGTTTCACTTTCACTCTCTCATCAATGCAGTTTCCAGCTCCAGTTGTAGTTACAAATCATCACTCAACTTTGCCATTCCTTCCAATTTTATGACGCATTTTAGCATCTTTGAGCTTATTGTTTCACTCTCTCATCAACCCGTTTTCCAGCCACAGAGGGCAGCTGTTTACAGTACAACAAAAAGGCTCTAACAAAACCCACCAAACCTGACCTGCTCAGTACTTAGGAAGTTGGTGGAGACCAAATTGGAGCTAAAAAGGAGAGTAACTTTTAGACTTATATTCACCAGGTGGACAAAAACACAACTCCAAACAAATGCTAATGCTGTATCTTGTCTGCTGGATGTGTAAATAAATTGCCAACAGTAATAGATAACTGAACCGAAGCATGTCTAACCTAAATTAAATCATAGTATATATGTCATCATACATATTTTGTTGGTCAGCCACTGTGCTGAGATCTTTATTCTAGTCCATCTTTATAATCAACATTTGTATCACTTACTCCTGCATTCAATAGGTATGGCAGGCTAACAGTTAACTACTGTAAAATACACACTGCGAAATGACCAACATCAAACACAAACACGTATAAACATACAAGCCAACATCTTGATGTACATACACACACACACAACCTCCACAAGTTCCACCATGTTTGTCCTATGATATTTCTTGCTGCTAAAAATGGCAGCTCAGTAGCTTCAGAATCCTGTTTAAGTGAGGCCACATTATCATTTCACAAGGCAAAGACAGAAGGCAACATATGCCCAGCACTGTCCTTTGGTCCCTCAGACTCAAAGTATTCATCAAAAAGCTGTGCTCTCCCATGAGCTTGCTGCCATATGCTGCTGGAAAATGTCACCAGTAAAAGTCATAATAATTCACAGGCTTCAGATTCACATTTGATATTCCTGTTTTTCAAATATTGGAACCCGCATCTCATACTTTGGAGATATATGTTGCCCAGCAGTGAACATAAAACAATTGTAATCATTGGCCTTTACGTTTAGAAGGTGCAATATTAGTGTGTCCATGTTACTTTAGTCTATAAACTTGGATTGACATGCACCGCACAGAGTTTTCTGTAATGACCACAAGTTAGCAGTAAGTAACTATATTAACTGTAATACATACTGGGACAACTTCAGGCCTATTCAGCTATAACCTTTTTCAAGAACATATTTGTATTAATTTTCAAAAGGTGACTGCATAAAAACAACAAATCCATTTAAAGTTATACCAAAGGTCTGCAAAATATAACTGACATAAAGCCTAAATTTGGTTGGTGTTAATAATTTGAGTTTAAAATTAGAATTGTATGGTAGTCACACTATTAGGCTATCATTTATTGGGCGGAGAAAACATAAGCCCCCACTTTTCTCACAGATGTACCGTTAACCAAGAGAAGTACTAAGAAGTACTTAAAATATTGAATGTCTGGCTTACTCAGTTCCTTACCTAAAAGATTTGTCAAACTGTAATTCACCACAATAGAGAACTCAAAATGAGTATGGATAACCAAAGACACTCTTGAATTGCAAGGCAGAGCCCAACGTTACTCCCAAAATTTGAATTACTTGCGCATTTTGTATGCAGACATTAATATTGCAGCTACATCAGCTGTCTCGGCTAACAATAATATGCCATATAAATAAAGGTAGACTGGCAAGGACAGATGAGAACATCAGAAATGAACCGCTGAGATATCTGCTACACCCTACAGTGTCCTTGAAAAATCCCCCTGACATATCTGTGGATGCTTGACTAACCGGAAAATTTAAATAGAAGTGACACCTACAGATTATTATATTATAATTGGTTTTGAATACCAGAACATGGGTCCTCCGTGACCACTCTTTTCAGATAGCACTAAAATCTGCTTACATTTGAAAGGGCAACAGTTTGCACGATGTTTCACTGTGGGGCACAAAATTCAGGTGGGAGGGATAACAGTCTGTTTTACTCACAGAACTGGACAGTAAGAAGCAAAAGTTAGAGCGATGGTCATGTTTAACCGACTTTCTGACAAGCTGCAGCCAGCTTTGTAACAAAACGTGTTCAATTATGTGTAATCATCCACATATTTGGAAAACACTATTGTTATGCACACACTTTAAAGGTTTAAAGGAAATTATGGGGTTTTCCAAAGGACACCGTTTGGCAGTCAGATGGCTCTGAATAATGGATTTTTTTTTAAATTGTTAAATTCTGTGTTTTCCTTATTCATGCAAGGGCAGAGAGACGGACAGAGGCAACACTATTCTGCGTGTTAGATGAGGGAGCTCTGCTGTTATCTACTGATCCCAGAACTTCCCTTGGAGCACCGGAGTGGGTCTGTATCACGTAGTGCACCGTGCACTGGGACTGTGCAGCCTGCTGACAGGAAAGCTCGATTAGCGAGCCACAAAGAGGCCAATATAGAGGAGAACTTCCTCAGCCAAAGGGGGTTTGTCCGGAGAACACGCTCCAACCCTCTTTCCTGACAGGGGACAGTGACAAACACACACACTGCCTGGCCCACCTTAGGGAATGCATGATGGATTGGGATTTGGTTTCTCAGACACACGTGCATGCAGGAATTGCAACATACAGCACGACACATAGACGCAAGAACTAGAAGCCATGTTAATAAATACATATGTATCCTTTTTTTTAACAGGCAGAGAGATTGTGATTTTTGTTCAGTTATTAAAACACAACTGTTAAATGGATTTGGAAGGTAACAAAGTTAACGTTTTTCAAAGAATACTGGCAGTCATCCAGAGAAAGAGATGAGTATGTTTGGACTGGCCCCAGCCCTGCGCGTGCTGCCTTCACTCAGACAATGGGATGTAGATGTGGAAGTGGGCCTGGGCCAGATGAGGAAAGCGAGATAGCAAGGGTGGGATGACGGGTGGAGGTGCGCTGAGCACAGACTGGTAGGCTGTTATGGGACCCTGTGGTGGAAGGGCATTGTTCAGCAGAGGAAAAACACAACAACAATAAAAAACAACTCTTCCTGAATCTTTTTATATGATTATGTAGAGAACAATTGAGTGGGTGGGATCCGCTACTTTGAGGATATTGAAAGAAGCCTCTCCTTTGAGACTTGGAATGATCCTTTCACACCTTACACTGGAACACAGGCAGGAAAATAAAACAATGTGAGTTGCTGAGCAAGAAGCATATTGATCAAGAACAGCGTGTCCATTGAGAGAGATTACAATGGCCTTTGGCCTGTGACACATTAAGCAATGAACTAAAGGTTAATGAGGGGAAAATTGAATAATAATGGATCTATCTTTTCAAAGATACAGCATATTATGCATTATGCTTCGGCATAATGCAAAGTCGATCGGTATTAAATCAAATTCTATTTAAATTTAACTCATCCTACATGGTTAGCAGGCACCACAGAAGGTAGGAAAAACTCATTCTAGTCTGTTATGCTTACATAACGCAAAGAAAATATGCATCATTAATTTTCATATGCTACCTTGTGTGTGTGTATGAGTGAAGAAAGAACAGTAAGTTTGGTGTGTATAATTATATGCTGACCACATGATGTCTAGTTCTGTGTCCGACTTTTTCAGCTGATACTGCTCGGCTGTAGATTTCACTAACCCTAAGGTCATGCACCTGATATACCTTTGAATCCCGCTGTTTGCTGAAGTGTAGAATTCTCTCAGGGGAAAGAGGCATTCACAGATAAGAGACTGGTGTGATGTTGCGCATCTTGGCCCTCAAGGCCTAGACATCGGTTTTCTCTTCATCTCGTTTTCACATTTTTGCAGCTTTCCATTGATTTAGTACTAGCTCAATTCATGGCCAGTTCAAGTGAGGGCTGCATTAGCTGGCGTGCTATTGTCTGTACACAGACAGTTAGGGATATAAACATTCAAGACAAGCACACATTTTATCAGCGTAGGTCAATACAGACACCATCTACCTGTTATCCCCTGCACATACTTGATTTATCAGGATTCCATTAAGATTCGTAAACAACGTCTACACAGTTGAGAGCTCGTAGAAGAGTAATTATCACAGAAATGATAAGATACAAAAAAAAATACATAGTGAAAGTATCATCCGAGGATACCTTTTTAAAAGGTTCATGGTCTGTTCCATTAGAAACAATGCTCAAGGCCAAGAGTTTTGTCTTTGATTAATGCTTTGGGGAGAAAGATAAACAGCTCGTCATCAGTTAAAATAGAGTTTACAAGACCGAGAGTTTGAATTCACTTTCCTTGCACTATAGTTACATTCCTGAGGTCACTAGTGCACATAGTGATCTGGTTGTTTTATGAATTAATTGTTTTTTTTAAGACAATGGCTTATTTATTCAAACAAATGTGCATACTATTACAAACTATTTACAAATTTGTATTTGATTCTATACATTATAATAATTTGCTACAAACTAACCCTAACCCTATTTCAAAGTTATTCTCTAAAAAAATATATAATTTTTTCAGCTCTGTGTACATTTCTAATAAATATAGTAGTGGCAAACTGCCTCTGAAATTATTCTATTTGAGAAATTCAGTCAAAAGTGAAGAAAATAAGAACCCAATGTGCAAAAGGAACCTTCTCACTTCTAAAGAAAAAGACTGAACCCACAGACCTCTTTCTGAAAGGTAAACATTTATTACTTCAGGAGTGTTTGATGGGCGGGGAGGCCCTCACTTCACCAGGCTGTAAATGTCATCTTCTCTTTGACACATTAGGGACAAATGAGTCAAAGCTCTAGTGGCAAGAGTGATACTCTGCCCTTCTGTTCTCAGGCCCAGGCAACTATAGCTGGCTAAAAGCAGCAATTTTCAGAGGGTTTTTATTTGCTATAAGAAAAGCAATGATTCACTAAATCAATGGCGCATTGATTGGACTTCACAGTTGTTGTCTGGTTATTATGGACCATGCAAACATGACGATATTTGAATATTGTAAAATAATGCATCAGTTGTTGCTGTTTTTTTGCTGTTCCTGTGTACAAAATATTCAAAGAAAACATTAAAGCAAGAAAAAACAATATTAATTCATGACATGTAGAAATTGATTGTTATAAGCATGGTGTTATTTGACTGTTGTTTGAGAGTCGCAGTACTGTATGAATGCAAGGCGGCAGCATGAACGACAGTGATAGATCTCAAGGGCAGCTAAGTAGATTGTGTATAAATTGTATTCTTAGAATTTATTTGCTTTAATTTCATAATAAAAATAGTAATAGATGCATCCTTTTTCTCTTTAAAACTGTCATATCCGTATCCTTGTATTAATGACTTTGTAACTTTTTATTGTTAGAACTAAAAACTAACTTAGGTACGTTCTGCTCATTACAAAATAGCACAATAATCTCTGAGGCTTGCTCTCTTTCTCTCTCTCTTGGACTAACATTAGGTTGCCTTCTGGAAGTTCTGACCTGGGCCAGACAGCAAGGCTTCAGAACTGGCAACTGTCTCTCCACGCCATTAATCAGGCACACAGAGGACTGTCTTCCATCCAGATGGGGAGCCTCTCTACAACCAGAGAAAAATAAGCAGGCTAATTAATTCTTATTGTTATAGACAGAGGGAGATTAGATGTGAGAGAAATTGAGGGGGGAACAAGGAGAGGGAGTGGAGACTAAGTCACCTTTAACGAAGCTACATGGTCATTGTTTCTTCAGCAAAACATATCTATGACTTGAAATGCTGTATGACTGAATGTGGAGGGCAGAGCGACATCACAGCTAGAGGTTAATGAATAATAAGGAGCCTGGAGCACTATGGGACACCGTGTGGCAGTGATTAGAAAGGCCCACTAGGACACAATCAAACTTTGAGTCCACTTTACAAGGATGAGTGAGATAACACAGAATAATTCCCACTGGCTATATTACTATGTACTCTAACTACTCTGAAGCCATGCACGCTGATACCTAAAGATAAATGTGACAGATATAACACCATTGAATTATGGGGGATATCTGCAGAGTTGGGTAATTAGAGATTTATTCTTTGTTGTGGAAACAAAATGGGTAAATATCAAGTCCAGAAGCCTGATATCATACACATCCAACCCAGTAATGTGTTTCTTCTCCCATACTATGAGCACGTACACATTGAACAGATAATAAATATATGCAGCAGAAATGATTATCCCCCAAATTGTGTAGCTCAGCTCTACGGAGCATTTTACTGTCTTTCGATCACTGTTTTGGTTTCCTGCCTATTAGTGTGTTGGTTCACTCTCATCAGTGTCTTTTCCAGCAGCTGCAAGCAGCTGTTTCCAGGGAAAAATGCTGATAAATATGCTGTACATTTTCCCCCCAGCGCCAAGCAAAAGATAGACAAAGTTGGGACAGAGCTTGTATACACAGTACAGGATTTAGTAACTAAACAGGCAAATATTTCCCACAGGAGGTGACTAAAACAGAGCTAAAAGGAGAGTGAATACTGAATATTCAAATCTCATGTGTAGTGATGCTCCATCTCTGTTCGATAACTAAATAGCCATCATGGCATATCATGTTTGCAGCTTGATGCACTGCATCCAAGTGGCCGAAATTAATGCAGGTCTATAAGCTTCTGAGTGGTGAGTAAAGTTCTGCTCTATGGTTGATGGTCATGTGCTAGAAGAGATCCAGAACATTCAGCCTACACACAACATTAGAGGACTTTTTTTATTTTACAGAGAGATACATATACCTAATTAGGTATTAGAAGTGGTAAAAACCAACAATACCCCGTGTAGCACTTGATGTGCTGCTAGTCTGCCAGTCTTTAAACAAAACCATCTAAACTAAGGTTAGGAGCTGTGTGAGTCACAGGTATTAGACGCACACAGTGTTTGTGTGCTTTCCTTAGAATCATGATAGGATAAAAAAACTGAAGTTGAAGTCAAGTTTCACAGCGTTTCCAGATGGCGTTGTTTACATGGTGCAACAACTTACCGGTGTTCCTTATCAAATGTGAATTACAGAAAGGATATGAGTACCTGTTCCACAGTAATGAGGCAGGAAGTTAAACTGTGAAATCACTTATGTGAATATAAAAACTGAGACTGGAAACAAGGGGAAACAGTTTGACTAGCTCAGTCAAAAGTGATCAAATACACATTTCAACAACTTGTGTCTTATAACGTGCTGTATATTGTTTGTTGCTAATACCTAATAATTCAAACTAAACTGTGTAGCTTTGCAGAAAAGCATAGACCAGGTGAATTGTGTTTTGCTGTTAAACAAAATCTCTATGTGGATTTCCCATTCCTGTCATCTGGGGCAAACATACTGCAGTAACAAACAGTGGATAATGATGGAGGATGTCTCTAGAGGACTTGCGCAATTATCTCATCTACCCTGAAGCGTCAACTGGCATCTGTGGTTCCCCACCTGAAAATATGACACAAATGAAAAGATAGGATAGTGACAGAATGCCACCATTGTGTGTCGGTGACACAGCATCCAGTGCTGCTGGTGTTTTGTGCTGATCCATGTGAGCACCAACAACTGCTCAAGGGTACACACACATGCTCAGCTCAGTTTTGGACAGCATGTTTTGATCATTTGAACATCCAAGTAAACTTTCTTGGCAAGAAAGACAATAGTTACTTGTGGCAGGAAAATAGGATACGTTTACCTACTTTGTGTTGGCTTTGAATTCAACACAAAATTGGTACCATTTGTAAACTATTTTAAGATATCATGAATATTAGATACTAATAGGGTTGGGGTTAACCCTATTTGTCTGCAGTCATGAACTAGGGTTCATGTAATGTCCGTTCTTCTTCTAATTTTCGACTAGCTGAGTGTGTGTGTGTGTTTCTTTATTGTGTACAACATTGTTCACTGCAGCCAATGACGTCTTCACATTGTTAATGTTTAATGGCATTAAAAAAATGTTATGATTGGTAAAAACACTTAAACACCTACCCAAGAAAACAAATTTAAGGAACAGAAATATACTACTGCTATTAATACCATAACTATGACTATTAATAATAACAATTCATCCTGATAATAATAATGCAGTAAAATAAATTCTTTAAACTTCACTCTCTGCATATGTTACACATCTACAACAATACTGTAAGTACTATTGAAATAACTACTGAAGTTAGGGGTGTAATATACTAATATTGACATCATGTTAATAATCCATCATGATATCATGATCAAAGGACAAAAATCAATTCAAAAAATAATAAATAAATAAATAATACAAAAGATGGTAGCATTTTCTATCGTGAATTCTGTTGGCCACAATAATCATGTAGGTAAAATCTCATATTATGACAGTCTTAACTAGCAGTAGCTAGTAACTAGTAAAAACAATCAAACTACAACACATGGAATGTCCGACTATCTTTGTAAACATGAGTAACCTTCAGTAAATGTAATGAGGTCAGATTACCTTCAGGCTGCGTAACAGGGCCGTAGTCTTATTTACAGATATGCCTGGTGTCATTTAAAGAGCTATAATAATAGGTCTCCAACCACAACTGACAGTGTCAGTTGTATCCCTGTATCCCCCACATCCAGTGCCAGACTGAATCAGGTCCAGAAAATCAAATCTAAATCACTATTTTAGGTGCTGAATAAGCCTAAAATTCAGTTTTCTGTTTATTTGCATACATATCTCTCTTGGTTTGAGGATGTTCATTAACTAAGACTAACTCTTCTAATAGCCTGTTTTATGCATGCAGCAATGGCGTATGGGCCAGGGACACTTGCTCTCTTTCTTGTGCAGACATTGTCCCTCGTGAACCTGCGAGCATGCTCCTCAACCTCATGTGAGCCTATGAAGGAATCTATTATTTTTTCAATCCTGAGGGAAGGAGAAAGGTCTCCAGCATCATTATTTTCCTTCAAAATGTAACTGACTTTACTGCACACCCTAATTTGCTTGCCGTAATTATAGGTCATGCTCCCCTTTTGTAATTTATAAAACCTTTTGTTCTTATCAATAATGAATGGGCTTTAGCAAATCATGGTGCTATAATATTTTGATATTATGAAAATGCTAATGCGTCAGGGACCTTAAGCCTTATCGGCCAGGTCCGATGCTCTATTAAACAGCCAGCAGAAGAAGTTGGACGCAAATTGCTTATGTTAATGCCCCAGTTGTACCCAGACAGCATGAGGAGTCTGCAATTAATTTCATCCAGGCGGTGGATGGACAGGCAAATTTATTTCCCTTCCACAGGATGGTGGCTCCCCCTCCTTTCTGAAAAGGTCTCCATGCATAGAATTGGAAAGGCTGTGAGAACAAGAGATGGAGGGTAAAAGGGAAAGTGAGAGGGGAGCGGTAACTTAGGAGCAATCTGTGACCTAATTGAACAGCGGCAAAAAGGGAGGGCAGCATCAGGGAGACAAGAGGCGAAATCTTCATTCATTCCGCTGACAAGTGTTTTCAGAACTTAAACCTGTTTTATTAATTATGTTTGACATTTCCCTAATTACTTTCATTTACATCACATCAGCTCCTAGCAGATGATTAGACTGCATATCAATTCAGTGCGGTGTGAGAGTACAGGGAGAGGAGTGGATAGTGACGGAGTTATAAAGTGTTATTTTATTACAAGTAGTCTGATATGATAAGGTTTCACACAATCAAAGACAATGTGCCGTGCTCCTCTGTTAACTTACTGTGTATTTGTAGAGTGTAAATCAAGAAAATAAAGTTTTAGCATGTTAGACACTTGAATAAAGTCAAGAACGTACCAAGTCTGCCCATGTTTCAAATAGCCATCTCTGCTGAGAGCAGTAAACTTTGATGTCTTGTAGAGCATGGCCTATAAACACTTGATAAATTGACACCGCTGTTTCTGCTTATATGAGCCCCTGCCTCTGAAATGCCACACCATGACAGAAACACACACAA
Organism: Larimichthys crocea; assembly: GCF_000972845.2. Taxonomy (NCBI): domain Eukaryota; kingdom Metazoa; phylum Chordata; class Actinopteri; family Sciaenidae; genus Larimichthys; species Larimichthys crocea. The sequence continues at coordinate 17,922,800 of NC_040031.1, read as the reverse complement.
AGTATGTTATTTTTATCTTACCTGAGATACAAAAAAAAAATAAATCATCTTCTCATAGGAATATGCAGAGGGACAGAGCTTACGTATAGAAACTCCGGCCTCACTGCCTCATCTTGTTAAAAACTCTCATTGGAGCTCTCGCAGGAGCCGTCAGCTTGAGACCCCACACCTTCTCCTTCACTGTCCTTTTATTTGTAATCGCACATTCGCACACTCCCTGGGCGATTCCCACCGCTGTGATAAGAGCATTTTTTTAAAAAAAGAGTTTTCCTCAATAGGTTGTGGGCCAATGACGCCTCCAAGCTAAACTAGAGCTTCTAACCACGACAAAACGGTTACAGAGGATTAGCAAATATGGTTAAATAGTAATTTGTTGAATTACTATGATAGTATGCATGTGTGTGTCTGTCTTTGTGTGTATACTGTACACATAAAAACATACACATACAGTACACAGTATAACAGAGATAAAAAGAAAAGCGTGAGTTGTGTTTTCATTTATTTTGATTGAAAAATGACTGAAACGATTTATTGATTAGCAAAATTGTTGCCAATTATTGTTATCAAACTAATTATTCCTGCTCTAAATAAATAACTGAGTATGCTAAACAAAAAGAAAAGCAGCATTGCATTTACACTGACATTTTCATTAATCTCACTCTTTGTTTGGCTGTCTGAGGAAAACTGAAGATCCTGAACGCACCTTTAGCTTTCAATCTGTCAGCTTGAAGGAACGCAGTGTAGGATTGTCTATTTAATCCAAATAACAGTGATTCTTTCATTTTTAAATACATAATGGAAATAGATGAGGAAGACTCATAAAAATTTATACCTCAATTCTCCATTTTAATTTATAGCCCACCCTCCAGGCACATATTATTCAAACATTAATATAAAAAAGAACTATACATCAAAAAGGTGTCAGCTTTCACTTTTACTTCCATTCATAGTCATGCATATTAGATGTAGACTAAGCTTGACTGCTGCCCGTCTTATAACAATTACACATTAAGTAACAAGCAGCTTGATGGATTGATAGATAATGTCCATATTCTGTATTCAATATACTTAAATTTTAATGACCTTTTCAACACCCTTACTTTTCACTTATATGTTTAGATAATACACTTTATGCAAATTGTAGAATTCTATAAATTTTAGATTTATCTCTATTCATCTTCCTCTGTGTCTGTGAGAGATGTTCATTGTGAAATGAGATTAAAATCAAGTTTAAACCATTCATTTTCTTTTTCTCTCTCACACACACGCAAATCAAAACTTGGTTGAAAAAGGAAACAAATTTTACCCATCCATCAAAACAGTGTAAGTCAAGTACAGTATAATACTTCCTTATCTCTGTAATCAGTATCAGTACTATCGAGATCAACATCTAGATGCAAGCTAATCATCCTGTATAATGTATTGATGTGCAATGTGTGTGTGTTACATTAGCGATCATTAACGATCCACTCATGTGATGTGATGCTAACAAACTGTTTGTCTTAGCTACAGGGGGCTGGGTAAACACACAAATGGTATTTCCGCTTTTTTTTTTTTTTTCTCTTCTCCCCATTTTTGTGCTCACCAGTTCCAGTCCCGTATGTTTGGTAATCGGCATTGGTAAGTCAGAAGACATCAGCTTGACTCTATTAATTACCACCTGATCCTTTCTTCCTGGATAATTAGGTACCCATTAGTTCTAATCAAGTAGTTACTTAATTATTGCAGTAATTAGTCTAATGGTCTAGCAAATTGAAGCTTTATCACTTTCGGATACTTAATGTTCTTGGCAGAGTACATCACAAGTGTCAAGGCTTGGGCTTCAGCAATCAAGCAGTAGAGAACAAAGTTAATACCATGGCATAAATGATATTGGTCTATTCATGTTTTAATATGCATATTAACCAATTTTATGTTAACATGCTGTGTGTAAAAATGTGTAACTTGAGAGAAAACAATTGATTTCAGCACAACAAAACATCCATAATAGTCCAGACAGGCAGTGCTGGAATGTGTTGTTGAGACACACTCGCATTAACCTGCATGAAACAAGGGGAAACCTTTGATACCACTGAAAAGACGGCAAGGTAAGCAGCAAGGTAATCTACCAACAGTTATTGAAAGAATGCATGGTATTCAGTTCATTCATTTTTTTTTTCTTCTGGGTTGTTTTAATGTTCTGTCACACAGTGACAGCAAATTGTATGCTTGGGGGTGGGTAAAAGCAACGCTCCAACATTAGGACTCACCCGGGCCACAGAGGGAAAGTGAATGGGTTGTCTTCAAACTGCAATAAATTGGGCCTGGCTTGTCTGTCATCACCTTCCAATTAGCTGCAGTTTATTGAGTCTGCCAGAGATGCAGGATGTTGGCAGGTGAAGAGAGGTGTCTGAAAGGTGCCTGAGCCAGTACACCAAAATTGGACAGAGCTCACCTGTGACCCAGACACCGTCCACCACCTTGACCAACAGACCTTACAGGCAAGACAAAATTAATACATGTACACACCAAAAGCACTGACAATATACAGTGAAAACAAGCATCCATTCAGGCCTACGGCATGTTTGCACATATTTAGAGTATGGCATACGGGACTATATAAAACTATAAATACCTACATGAAGGTAGGATTTATTGCAGGAATGTTGTATTAGACTGCATTGGTTTTAGCTAGGTGTAACTAATAAACTGGCAACTAAGTGTAAAATCTCAATACTTAAGGCTTGTTTTGAAATAACCAGCCTTAACAAAAGCCTTTAATATTGTATAGCAAATACAAACAAGTTGTGCTGAAGGGTTTAAATATTTTTGCTAAAACTTTACAAAATAGACAAATTTAGAGTCAAAATGATGTTCTGGGTAAAAAGCAGCATGGCAACAGGAATGAACAAATACCGTGTACTGACAGCCCAGATGCACATCGACAGGAAGCATCGTAAGGAGTCCTGCACATGACCACTTGTGCAAACCCGCTCCTACATACACCTGTAATGATTATTAGCAGAACCAACCTTAAACCTGCCATTATAAAATCCAAACTCAGCTAGCTGTCAGCATAGGCAGTATGGGTAAAAGCAGAGTAGCAGTGTAGTGATGTGGTGCACAACAGTCCAGAAAAACAAATAAATGATAGTTTGTTGTCAGTGCAGCAAAAATGGATACTCTCATTTATTTATTATTTTTTATTATGTAATGTTAACTGACCTGCAATTGTCTACACAATGGTGTTCAAACTATTTCCAACTTTCTACAGAGATCATTTAGAATATCCTCTAGTAGATTTTACTAGCCTTTACTTCAAGTAAATCTCCAAACCTGGTTCAGAGGTGTTAACTACAATAGTGGAAAAATATTTTAATTTGCATGTGTCCTTTTTTTCCCCTGTTCTCTGTCACAAAACAGCCCACATCTAATCATGTTTACCAGTACTACAACATTAAAATATGATATGTATATACATATTTTACAATTTCTATTTGTTATGCATCAGGACACTACTATACATTGTGGTTTGGGGTGTGATATGTATTTATATATAAAAATCAGTTTCACACACAGACTGGTCGAAACTTTTTTTCCAGCAGAAGAAATTAAGAACTCTCCTATGTGAATAATGCACTAAAAAACAAAAGTTTTGAATGAATTTTTAAAGCGGACATAAACTTGTCATCTTTCCTTGACCTATTTGTCACTAGATGCAGAATGCCCCACAAGATGCCTTCACTGAATAAAGTAAAAGGTAAAAATCTGCAGTGCTCCTTGCCATATGACAGGAGTGTGTGAAAACTGACACACAAGAGTTTTCAAATTGGGGCCCGGGGAGCCGAAGCATAAAATAACTTCAATCTCAGCGGCTCTCCAAGGAATAGAGCAGAAGTGCGACCAACAACAACACAACAACAGAGAGGCAGGAAGGGGTGAAGGTAGGAGTTATTAGAGAATAAAACATGCCTCTCCATCTCACTCCCTCTCTCTCAGGAAACCCAAGGATGATCAATGGATTTAGTCAGGGAGATATTCAAGCAGAAAATTGCTGCCTTTTTGCTTTTCTTTGAAGTATTTCCAGAATACATACCGTAGCCTCTGTCCACCAAGGTTGAAAATAACAGCACAAGTGCAGTCTCTACCAGTAATCCTGAAAAAGGGAGAAAAGGGTGGGGGAGGGTGTTTGGCGCTGGCACCTAATGTTAAAGGACGCAGGGAGGGCCTAGATTGAAACTTTGCAGGTATAAAATTGAAGGCAGCCAGCTGAACAGACATAGTCAAACTATGGCTATTTTTCAAAAATGGAGCCTCAGTGACCAACATGGGAACTGGAAAAAAAAAAAAAAAGAGCAGTCCCAGGGCCAAGACACGGGGCAAAGCTATGCAGATGTGGTTTCATGATTTATTACATCCAGTTCACATCTATTTACTTTAAACATCCAGTCAACTTCCCTTTAAAAATGTTTGCTTTACCAGTAAATCATAACTTGTGCATAGAAAAAAAAAAGGGGGTTTGAGTGAAACTATATTTTCTATTTGCAAACATTAGTGATTGCTCTTTATTACTTAATAAGCAGCAGCTTTTTAGGGTCACTGCGATGGTGAAGGTTTTCTAAATGAATGAATGAGCCAAAGTGCACCACAACCCCGAGTGCAGGACAATGAGGACCTCCCTGGCCCCTGGGGGCCCCCGGTGGCACTGTGCAGATGACAGCAGAGGCATGTGGCACACTCGTGGCATTATGGATAGGACACAGCGATGGGGGACCAGACTCCTCAGCTCCCTGCTGTGTGGTGTGATGGCCTCATCTGTTTTCCCATCGCTACTCTAATACATCTGCAGCGCATTCCCTCCTAATTAAGATTCCACTGTTCTATTTGTCATAGGATGGAAAGGATATCACAGAGGGTAGTTTAGCCACAGTTTTTGGATTAATTGCTGGGCAAATCACCACACGCAAGGATGCTCAGTAAGTCTGAGAAAGAATAGTGACAATAAGTCTGCGTGTTGTTGTTTTTTTTTCTTAATGTTATTTTTACAGATAAGCCTCCACAGGGAATTGGATGAAACTATTTGTCACAGCTTGTTCCACACTTACATTATTAATGCTTAATAGTGAGCAGTCATTGTTTAAAAGGTAAGGGGGTGTTCAGAATTGAGCTTGTATTTGTCCAGATAGACACAGATGCAGTTCTGTTTTATTTCAGGTACCTTATTGTAATTTTGATCCCTGATAAGCTCTATGATGTATCTGGATTTCCTAAAAACTTTAATGATTCTCACAACTGAAGTATTTACAAGAAGGGAAACTACAATGTCGTCAATGTTGGTCAATGTGATCGTAAAAGAGGCATCTACAAGATAGTCAACCAAACAACCCTGTATGCCATGGACGATTCATGGTGTCTGTAGACTGTGTTTAGAGAAATAAACCTAATGTGATGTACAGTATGTTGTTATAACTTCATTTAGTTCATCAAAACTGTCACCAACCTATAACCTTTGTACTATAATCTCCAATTCTCAACATATACTAGTTTGTCTCAGGTTTGCTGCAGAACGTTCAAGTGGCCAGTTGGCAAGCTGGCACTCATTAACATGCCCATGTCACCCAGCAACCATTATTTACAGTATTATATGTTTGTTTTTGTGTGTGTTTTTTTTATATTTATATATTTGGAAATACAACTTAAAGTATCAACAAATATAAGTTTGCCATGGTTTCAAATGCACACAACAATCTCTAACAGTGATTATATTCATGTTATTTTATGAACATGTAGTTCTTAATCATGTCAAACTCAAGCTGAAATACTGCATGTGACATCGATCGATAGGCAACAATCGTATATTAATGCAATTAACATTGTGAGAAAAATCTGTCTTTATCTTGACATATTTTGTCAAACATTTTACACATTCTGGCAGTCCCAGATGTTTGGGAGCTACAGTACAGAACAGGCTGATATGAGAGCTATAGTTCTTTGGATTTCTGTCAAATACAGCATTATAACTGATATATAATTAGAAAATATTTTCAATAAATATTTTTCTTTATAGTTTTAACATGAAAAGTCTTCATAATAGTGGAATCCATCTAAATAAACATATAGTGCCATGCACGGTTTTATGTTCTCATGTTCATGCAGGCAGGAATGCAAACACTCTATTGTACATAAGCCGGGATACTTCAGGTAAATCCAAGAGAGAATAAAAACATTCCTCCATTTCAGCATGGTTGCTATCATGTCAAGGGGGAAGGATTTCTTTTTATGGTTTAATTCAACAATAGCATTTGCGATTGGGGTTTTGGGCATCTCAAGGGCATTCCTGGTGAAATTACTGAGACTCTGCACCATTTATCACAGCCTGACATGTGTCATGTTCCAGATTCTGGTGCAGAAAGGTTACAGCTGAAGACAGCTCTCTCTTTGTTGAGCAGCCATCAAAGACAACATCTTGTATTTATCAAAAAAAAGGAAACCTGACAAGAGGATAGGAACTACAAAAGTGCTGTCATATGTTCTCCAATGCCCTCATATTAATCTGATACAATATAGAAGAAATCAGAAGACCAGTTATTAGAAGTTATCCAACCATAACCCGAGAAAAACACGAGTTCATTAGTCAGTTTACAATCTAGTAAGAGATACACCACATGGTGCATTTTGAGATCAAAAGATGATTATCTGGAATAGAATAAATACATTTTGCATGCTATGTGGACATGAACCAAACAAAACAGACCAGAAATCCAGACAGATAAATCAAGGTTGACGGTGTTCAAGTTTGTAAAACAAAATCAAATGTCGAAGGTTACAGAGACATCTTTAAATGGTTTTGTACGCATAAACTTTTGTTAAATCAAATGTCAGTTGTCAATCCTGTGTAAGGTCTTATTTAATTTGTTTATTTGGTTTAGTTTGAGACAGACAGTCTATATCATTATTGCATTATTTTGCAGTCATTATTGTACACACAAATATAGTCATAAAGTCAAAGTCATGTTATCGCACCATAAGTGCAGAACAGAAATTTACATTGCTGTACTATATCCTATATATTATACTATATTACTACATTTCATCTTGGATTTTATATCCCATATTAAAATTTGATGTACTATATTTCTTGATTAATACAGATACATATATGACATATAAACTTAATCATATTACAGACTGTTTGCAAGATTACTATATTTTGCCGCTATTAACCACACCACACACAACAGTGCTGTCCTATTAGTATTAGTACAACTCTGGTCGTAGGTACTGTATGTATACGTCTTGCCTTGTAATTTTGAGTTAAACTGATTTTGTATAATTTATATATCTACTCTATTTTTTGTATTATATACTAATAATAACTACACATTTATTATTTCATTGTTTATTCATTTTTTTCCTGTCTCTATTTAGCTGTAGCTATTTCTGCCCATGTACTAATCGTTCTCTGCCCATCTGTAGCTATTTCTGCCCATGTACTAATCGTTCTCTGCCCATGAAAGCTTAATTGCAGTGATGTATATTAATATTTGGGGTGCTGTATACTGTAAATAGCAATGCCACACTCACAATTCTTTTTATCTTTTAACCTTTTAACCAACTAAATTTGTTCTGTTTTGACAGTCTTTCTCTTGGTAAATGTTTAATTATTACAGTAATGTTTTTAACATGTAAAGGAGAGATTAATACAACAATCACGTGCCGTATGAACACAGAGTTTTTCAGACTGATCTTGTCCATACTGGTAGTGAAGCGTTCCATTTGTAGCATGTCCACACTAAGAAATAGGGGTCAAAATCCACAGTCATCCTCCCAAGCAAAAATCCATAGCCACGTCAAGTGGATATCTTTGTCCTGCTTGGTGTATGTGGATGTGTTGCATGCGCTTTGCCCCAGCGACAAACCTACAGTGCATGCGACTACTGTATGGTGCAAACTTCAGGCTAAAAAGACTGCTAATTTGAAATATAGCTAATTGTTTACAGTATTAGCTAAATATCAGCTAAATTTTGGAAAACATTATTGAAGTTTGGAATGAGTACTGGATTTTGTACCCACTGTAGCACTGCAAAGAAATTTCTTCATTTCAGCGACTGCTTACTCCATACATATGAGCATGTGAGTGTTATGTTAAGTTGGACTTGTACTCATTTGTCTTTTCTAACTTCATTAAATGTATAATCAATGATCTTTTATAACTGTATTTATAAACTTGTCCTTGTTTGGGTAATTGGCTAATTAGCTGATTAAGCTGTACATAAAGCCAATTAATGAATGTATCCAACACCACCCTGCTGTGAGCAGCTATCCAAACCAAGGTTTAAACAACCAGGTTAAATAGTCTTACACAGGTACAATGAAAGTCTTTTTTTGTTTGGCATTTTTGTATTGAACAACCATCCAAATAACACAATCTCTACAGATTAACAAAAACACAACTAAGATTTTTTTTAGACTGAAAACTTTTAACAGGAATAATGTCTCTTATTTGCTATACGAAGAAATTTCACACAACCGGCATCTCACAAAGTAGCTCCCTTTAAAAAGGCATGTAAAATGTCATTGTTTAAAGAGTGTATCAATAACTGCTGACATCGTTAAATGTAAAGTACCACGTAAGGGGGAGGGGTAGGTATAAAATTAATTAATTCTACTGGCACATTATTTATGACTTAATATGATATACTGGTGTGCTTTATAATAACACTGAATGTGCATATTTCTGGAGGAGACAGTGGAGTAATTATGCAGAATGCCTTTTACCATGAATGTACAATATTAATTACAGGCACGGTTGTTTATCAATTGTGAAACACTGTTTAAAAGCTGTTTGGAAGATTGCCACGATGACCCAGGCTTGTCTTCTATCCTTTACTTTCAACTGCTTATAATGTGACACGAGGCATTCCTTTCCAGAGCGCAGATACACAGGTTAATAGATGAGGAAGTGATGAAGGAGAATCAAACATGTGTTAACAATAACAAAGGCAAAGGAATATATGAGATAAGAATATTAAAACACTAATGTCAAAGTTATATTTTATACATGTCAAGGCTTCGTGACATTAGCTGGTAGCTTATTGATGGGCCATCAAAGTAGGTGGAAAGTGAGTTTGCTATAAACCCTGTACTTGACAAAGTGTGCAACTTGTATTTTCATTTAGCTCATCTGCCGCACTTACCTCTTCAAAAACAGTGAGGTCAGGAAGCAATTTGGACCATGTGTCACTGATGTGCCATCACTGGCATTACTCGCCTAATCCTCTGCATTATGTTGAATGAGAATCTGCACTCTGAAAGTCTAAAGCACCAAGGAGGATTTGATCCCAGGGCTGTCTGACTCAGAGTGGCATGTAATAATCATCTGACATAAGTGGCCAACCGCTGTACACTGCTAAGTAGTCGAATTGTTTGTCTTCATATGTGCGGTGCCTATTGAGGCCTGGCGTTTTTATAGGAGGACTAGATATGGTGCGAGTTTGGAGTAACTAAGACTTCTGGTGGAAAATCTTCTTGGACTTGAGATGCAGACATTACATTGGAAGTCTTAACTTGATGATGGTGTTTTCTAACATCACACTAGTTCCTTATTGGAAGAATTATTCCGATAAAATTAACAAAAATGAGTGACTAGTGGTTTCAAAAGTCTATGACTAATTCCACTTGATCAGCCAGCAGTGATCACATGAATACATTTTTCTTAAATATGTTTTGTCAGTCAAAAAGTACACGAGGCAGGGATCTCAGTCAAGTAATTAGACAACCAACTGTCCAACAACAGTTGTCTTATTTCTTATTTTCAGGTGATTACACACTAATGGAAACATACTTATATATATAATATATTATACTATATTCCATTTTTGCCAATTAATGTTCCTAAATCTTATACACTGGACCTTTTAAGCATATGTAATGTCCAACGTCCTGGGTTAAAATCTTACCCTAAATATTTATGTGTCATGAAGAAAAGCATGAACTAAAGAAGAAAGTTCATGCATCGTACACTAAGTGTTTTGTGGCCAAAAGGTAACGATTCAAAAGATCAATATTTATCTGATTATGTCCTTCACTGAAAATGGCCCCAATGGCACAATGTTTCAGAAAACCTTTGTGGGTGCAATATTCTGATAGATCCAATGAATGAACGTAATGGCTTTGCAGCAGAAACAACAAGAAAGGCAGAACACCCAACAACTGGGATCACTGTGATTAACTGTGCCTGAGGTATTTTGTAGATGTGATGCAAAACAGAACGTTTTCTTTTGTTTTGTTTTTTATAAAAAAGACATAAGCAATCCAACGGACAACTCTCAGCAATGTCAAACCTAGTGGTGGTCCCTACAATGCTCTCAGCTCTGTTTACGGAACATGTAGCATTAGCAGAGTACGTATCACAGCTGAACAGATGGTGGTGTAGTTAGCATTGTCTTCACAGTAAGTTCTAGTTTGTTTTATAATTCTAAATATTATAACACTAATATAACCCTGTACCTGACAAACGTAATGTCGCTTATTCTTATCACATCTGTTTGCCATGTCAGCAGGATACCTAGCTAGCTTGTATAGTCAGTCTGAACCACTCTCGTTTGCCCTGCTCAAGTTACTAAATTACACTGTTAATACAAACATGGATTGTACTGTTCAACATTAGCAGGAACATGTTGGCCTAGACAGCCAACGGTTGTGTCCCAGGTTGTCAAATACCGACACTTTGGGTTGGTGGCTCGAAGATAGTGGATTGCTATGTCTCATTCCCAGGTCTCATTGGCTCACTCTAAACCACTTTGATTGTTTTCCATTTATATCAGTATATAATGGCCTGGGAATGACAATTAATAATCAACTATTTTTCCTCCAGTATGACTGACCTCTTCTTTGAATATTACTTAATGCCTCTCATCACAGTAATTATGCTGGTTATATACAGCTCCAAAAAAGTGTTTGTCTTAAAGCATTCAGCTGCTTTTTTTTGTGCAGTTTTAGACACTTAGACACACAAACCCTGCACAACAGGCAAAAAGTAGAAAGAAGGAGTCTAGTCTATACGTCTAGAAGGAGCTAGTATCTTAGTAGTGAGCTACTTAATTAAATTGTACTGGCTAAAGAAAAGGCATTTTGTAGGTTTGGAACGTTATTATTGTTACTGTTAAAGTGGCATGCCATCAATTTTTCATATAAGAATCAGTTTACTCACTGAGTACAACTCAACCTGCGGAAGCAATTGTATAATATATTGTGTGGCTCTGTAGGGAGCTTTTTTTAAGTTCATGTCATCAAGGTTACCTTCTATGGCTTTAGAAACTTAAACAGGAAGTCTATGTTATAAAGTATAGCGTGGAGATTAAAAGACATGGGTCCAATATAGATGCTACCCAGAGAGTGTAACATCCACAGGATCCACACTAGGGAGCAAAAGTTAGGATATTTCGACCCCTGTTGCTTCAATTTGACAATACTTTTTTTTTTTTTTTTAATCTGCCTCTCATGGGTCCCAAAACAGTTATGGAAGTATTATAGTAATCACTGGAGTACTCCTTTAAAAGGCCTATACCTGATACAATACAAACATCTTTCAGCAGAACTACTGAGTACAAAAAGGTTAGTAAATAATAGAGGTCAATGTGCAGATCTTGACTCCAAATACAACTTAAATCATATAATAATAAAATAATAATTTACAAGGTAGTACACATTTAATGATTTATTTAATGCTGATTTAATTAAATTCACTTTGATTAAAGGAAAATATATACAAAATAACAACTTTTATCTGGGTTTGAGATCTTTTTTTATTTCTCAGTCAGCTAGCAGGATTATCAGTGGCGGTTTTATGCTGCAGACCAGTGGCTCTAAAAAGGTTTCATTCATTACATGTCACTACTGCATGTATGTGTTGTGTTGCTGTTAGAGATGCCATGCTTGGAGAGCATTACATGTACTGCTTTGAGAGGACAGGACAGACCCCAGGCTTACACTGTGCCATGTGTCTTCACTGCCCTCTACAGGATAAAGAGTACCTTGTGATCTATGATATGTCCTTGTGACCCCCCCCCCCCCCAACACCAAATTTTTACAACCAGCCCTGGCAGCATTTAAGAGCCTTTGCCTTTTTACACATGGGCTCCACTACACACAACAGGTTATATGTATAGATATAATCTAAAAAGAGAGAGTTCATTAAGGTGGTAGAAAATGACATTTTCACTATAAATCAGAGTGTCATTGCACAGGGTAGGCTCATATATTATTTATTTACTCCTACATCCTCTCACCCGTTTAAACGTAATGACTTTTATCCTATGTCCAACTGGACCAGGTTAGAATTTGGGTAGTTGCTGTGTTTTCTGTCACCTGCTGCACTTCTCAAAGAACATAGTAAGATTATCTGGAGCTAAGGTCATTGAACTGTGGCTGAGAGCTTAACCAGCAGAGCAATTAACTCACACACAAATCCGAAACAGCCAGTTGTCTGGGTAAATCTACACAACCGCTTATTTTAAGACTTAAGCATGTTTCTCAGAATGGTTGCTGTAGTCAAAGAGCTGGAAGTTCTTAACAGCTTCATAGTAAAAGAAAAGGAAAGAAAGAAAGTACACATACATCAAGTGTCCATTGTAAAACACAAGTCATATTAAAACTATAAATGATGCCTCCTACAACACTGCAGTAGTTAAAAGTACTGATTAGTTTTAGCTCATTAATGTATCATCAAATGTAGATCTATATAAGAAATCACCACACATGATTTGTTCTGTCGTGTTATTGATCCATACTTTCACTTACACAATTGTACCTCTTCTATCAAGTGACATATTAAAGTCAAACCTTAGAAAATAGTGCATGCCCCATCGGCTTCAGAGTACAGAGAGGTGATTGTGTGACACGCATATAAATAAATAATTTGGAACAATGAGCATTCACAAAACAATAATCAGCGCTCAACATTAATGCTTGCCAGGTTGCCATTGGCAACCATTTCGAGAAATTGGCAGATTCTTGGCCTTTGGCTGCCAGTTAGTTACAACCAGTTTTAACATATATAATAGGGACAGCAAACAGCACAAAGCGCAAGCCAAGAAAAATACATATTTAATATTTGTGGCATTAGTCATATTTATATTGATGTTGACAAATCAGAACTGATAACATTTAAGAGTCAAATGACTGCCTGACAACCACTTTTAAAAGTTAGTGTTGGCCTCTGGTAATGTGTTGTTGATTTATTTTTCAAAGTCTGTGTAAAGTGAAAATAAACATGTGTTCTGAGTTTATCAGACCAAAAAAGAAAGTGTTTTTAACCAGCCAGACAAATTTGAATAGTTAAAAATATCAACACGTTTATGAAATTAGGTGTCAAAATCAGGTAAAAATTAGCTGTATTCTCAGCTCCAGGGTCTGCTGAATGTTCTGATGCCACGCCCACTCATGGGAGCAGTCAAGCAGCAATTTTGAAGCGACTGAAACACGTCAGATAAGTTCAGAAAATGGCATGACTAACTTGGAAACACTCTGAGCGAGATGAATTAATCTCTATCTCTCTGCTAGAGGTGCAGGGGTATGCTCAGGGTGGCCTTAGCGTGTCATCGAGCCACCCTTTAGGACCGCCCAAAAAATCCTGGACTGAAAACTGTTTTAACCTCTAACTCCACATTTCAGTAATATATCGTTCAAAGTCTTTTCACATGTTTTTTAGCAACTATTTTCCAACATATTTAATGTATTTTGAAAGAAATCTCAGAATTGCCTTTACACATACTTTAAGGAATAATGTTAAACTCACAGCTTTTCCCTTACAGTATGCATGTGCATGTGACACTTTGTTGAGCCCACTCTCTCTCTCTCTCTCTCTCTCTCTCTCTCTCTCACCGTCTCTTCTGTCTGAACCTCTTGTCTACTCTACACTCTCTCCTCTTCCTCTGTCTCTGTGTGGGGTAACCGAGGTAAATGTGCCAAACTGCCCTATTTAGGTCACACTAACGACACAGTACAGTTCACATGGGATTCGCCCAGGCCAACTTTGACTGCATCTCAGCAATAGGGCAATTTGCGGCATGGCGTCCTCGATGTGAATTCATCACCACATATAGAGGGCTGACTGCACAACAAACAAAGATGCACTCTAACTGCAAGACAAAGTGATGTAGTGGATTTACTCTGCTGCTATCCATCTTCACTATTCCAAGAGGCATTCTTAAAATCAGGTGATCATGGTGCCTCTGAGTATAGGTTAGGTATAAGGGCAGTTGGGCGTGGGAGTAACAGTGACCTGTCTCTTTAAAGGGTCAGTGTGTAGGATTTATTGGCATCTAGCAGTTAAGTTGATTGCAACCGCCTCACATCACCCTTACATTCCCAGCACGTAGGAGAAACTACATTAGACGCAAAACAGGTGAAAACTTGTCAGTGTTTGGTTTGTCTATTCTGGGCTACTGTAGAAACACGGCAGTTCAACATGGACTCTGTGGAAGAGGACTTAGATATAAAGGCTCATTCTACAGAAACATAATTATTATTTTCAGGTGATTACACCCTGATGAAAAAACAGTGATGCATGTTATATTCCTTTTTTTGTAAATGGAGCCACTTGAATCTTGCATGCTGGACCTTTAAGAAGTGGCATATTTTGCACAAGGACATACAGAGCAGCTGCTGTCACTTTGAATGGCATCATAAGTTACTTCTGAAGCACTACCACTGGCTTTAGGTTCTTTTGTGATTGTAAGAGCTGGACAGAGTAGCCCAAGCTCACTGCTTCACTGCATTTCCACCCAAATGAGTGTCACCCATTCTCAGGGGTAAGATGTTATTTTATAAATCTTTTTTAAAATATCTGTCGGCCTCAGAGTCTTTCTTTCATGTTGCTTCACCATTTTTGCAGTTCATTGTAAACAATGATTTTTAATTTGACAAAAACATAATCTTGAATATCCAATGGCATTTAATGGACACTTTCAAGTAGTCACATATATAGTGAATATATGTTTAGAATGAGTGAACTCAGAGCTGAAGACTAAGCTGCACCATGTCAGCCACAAATGTGATCCCATAGTCTTAAAATGTGGTATTTCCTCCTACTATGTCAGTCTTATCTTAATAAAAAGATGGTTTCTTAAAAACAATCATCTCCACGGCCTACTCTTCATTGTATACTCATCACTATTGTATATGACAGGAGTTGTGTTGTGTTCTCCTGCCACTCATTTTTTTATCTGTCAAAATGCACTTGCCTTCACATTAAGAGGGCAGCAGTGACAAGCTGGCAGTGTGTGTGTGTGTGTGTGTGTGTGTGTGTGTGTGTGTGTGGCATGGGGGCTCCAACCAACCGCCAAAGCAAAACAGGCTGCACTAATCTGGCATGATCTATGACTCCCGCTCATCATCTCATTGGATGGGAGGTCTTGGGTGTGGTTATTAAGGACACTGATCTTAAATGGGCCTTCTGCTTGTTCAATGATTATTATTTACTGGGCAGCTGTGGAAGGGATCACTGAGCCGTTAGACCTCGTTCAAGTGATGCAAGTGTAAAAATTGTATGGGCAAAGAAAAGACAAAAACAAATAAACACTAAAAACTGTACAGGCTTTAAGAAAAATCCATAGGCTATAGCTACATAACTGATTTCCATCAGACAACAGGCAACTTTTATTTTTTCTCAAAAAATAAAAAGTTTAATTTTGTTTTCCACAGAGTAGTAGTATAAGACATAAGTGATTCTTAGCCTGTGTAGCTGGGTAGTCTGGAGCTTACTATAATGCAGATCTAGGCTAAAGTAAGGAGGTAAGGGTCACTGTGTGTGGAGAGTACAATAACAACTAACTAAGTTGATGCTGGAGGGAAGAAGACGTACTTGTTCCAGCTCTGAGAATAAGCAGGAGCAGGGTGCCAGGACCTGTTAGAGGTTTAGTGGTACTATCCACAGTTTACACCCATGTCCAGGGGTGCCTGAAGTCCCACCCCCAAGCTACCCTTCGAACAACCTTTGCCCTATCCAGTTTAGCTGCTCTGGGGTTAATTCCATGTCCTGGAGCTGAAACAACAGGATCACAGCCACAGCACTAATACTCAATAGACACTGACCTACTTTGTTCGATTATACGGGGGGAAAAAAAACTGATCCGCTGCCCTAATGCCAGCAATGAAAACGATCTAATGGTCCTAACTGCTCTGTTTAATCTGAAAGCATGCTCATGTTATTAATTTCTCATTATGGGAATGCAGTTCCGCTGATGGGATTAAATGCCCTGCTCTGGCTCTCTCTCATTCTGTGACCTCTTCACAGAAACACAAAGGCTAAAAACCATCTGGCTGGACGCTCCCTCATGTCCCCTGTTTATTTGTTTATGTCTCTCATGTGTTTGTATTTGTGTGCAGGAGGCAGTGGGTTACTCATCCATGTTAAGACTCGAAACAATTTGAGTGAGGGAGCGGCTGAATCTTCATGACTATTCTTTGAAAATAAAACAAAAAGTAGGACTGTCAAATCTTATATTCTTCTATTAAAATTCTGCATATTAATATTCTTCTTTTCTCTATCTGGCAGCGACATAAAATATCAATATAGACATTACATCGTTTAAGGCTTGTATAAATGGCTTCACATGTTGTTTCTTCTTGTGAAAATTAATGCTCAACTGGACGCAGAGTGCCCTTGGCTGGTTGTACATCCAATTTGAACAATCAAAATCTATTTTTCTGCTCCATTACATCACCACCAGGGGGCACTTGATTCCTCAAGCATGCAGTGTTGTGTTTGACAAATTGCCATAGAGGTAACACATGTATTCAGCAAGGGAATTAGGGAATAGGACTGGGTTTACAACCAAGCTCCCACCCATCCACCCACCCCTGTTTTTTTATGTGTATAATCTGCTATATTATGACAGCCAGCTGCAGAGGAAGAGGCGCTTTAATAATATTACCCCTGCTCCATAACTCAGTAATAACAAGCTATTGGTCAGGGAGGTAAGGAGAGAGTAAACTCACGTAAAGACAACCTTTTTAAAATGACTGGGATGTAAATTTACAATTTATTTCTTAAGCATAAGACCATGTAATATATTGTATAAGTACTGTGTCCAAAAGTGAAATGAAACTGGAAATTCAGAACAATACTTTTAATTTTCATACTTATTTAGAGCTGCATTTTTGGCAGTAAACCAAACTAAAAGGTGTCCTATTATGGAAAATATGTGTGTTGGGATTTCTGCCAAGATAAAATATAATATAGGATAATATTGTAATGTTTATGTATAATAATGTAAAAAGGCTACAAATAAGCAGTTTCTCAGAATTTATATTGAATGTACTGGTCCATATTTACCTTTATCTTTATCAACAACAACATAAAAAAAACATCTTTGATAAGCAAATGCAGAGAAGCTTGTAGTCTTTGCATTTTCGCCAATCTATCACCGCAAATTTGGATATGAAAGGCAACAATTCAAATGGCTGAATAAGCATAAAATATGTCTATACCTGAGGCTTTCAGTATACCTAATAATACAAACATGACACGTAATACATCATATCACCCATTACCAGTTAGTCGTATAAAACAAGATGAAAATATGCAGGATGTTGACAGATCAGAAAAGGCATCTGCATTACCCTGTGGTATTTTCTATTCAGGCGTTCCAGTCATTGTAACAAAGCATGTGAGATTTTTGAGTTTTGTTGAACATTTTAAGGGAAATCCTTCTTTACTGCTCTGTATTTTAAACACAGACTCTTAAACGTCAACATTTACTTTGGATCATTGAATGTGATGTTTTTTTTCTCTCCTAAACATGAAATATACAAATTTCTCAATTTGCTGTAACAAATTCCAAATGTGACATTTTTTTAAAGGCGCAGCTAACACGACTATATTTAAAGTGTGTACCTTTAAGTTCAAAGAGTAAACCCTCGGGGGGGAGAGTGCTATAAATTATTTGCAAGGGAAAAGGCATGATGCATCTTTTAACATGTGCAGTCATTTCAGAGTGCAAAACCTACAAATGTCATGTCCTCTTAAGATCAAAAGTAATTGGTCAGGCTGCACAACAAGGCACAGGGGTAACGAGGCAGTTTGCCACTGTAACAGACTCAAATGACATACCGTGTAGCATGTCGGTGAGCTAATAGACCTCATCGCACAAGGAGAGACTACACTTTACTTTGTCTTATCAAATTAAGCTAAAGGAGTGCACTGCCTTTTTTCACCCATAAGTTACATTATTCCCTGGTAACATCGGATGTTTCAAAGGTAATATAGCATCATTCTGTCACTAAGTGCTAAAAGTATAAATACATATGAAAGGCACATATTTTCATCTCATATAAAAAATATGTGACGGTAATACAAAAACTGCATTATGTTAAAAAAAGCATATGGACGTAACATGGGACGATTCATTGTCCTAAAGTCAAAAGTTAATTGCATTCAAGTGTTCCAGGTAAGCTGATGAGTGACGCTGAAGTGTAAAGGCCGTTAGGAGGGCAAAGAGGGGGATGGTGTGCATTAGCTCACGGAGCAGTGACCAGGCCCCGTGGTGCCTCACAGCTGCGAGGGAGAGGGTGACGACAAGGGAAGCAGATGATGCGCTCCGAGTGGACCTCCACCACCACCACTTTGCCGCCTGCAGTGTGCTCCTTCATACCCGTAAGATATCAGATGTCAGATCTAATGAATGTGACTGAGATAACATTAGGTCTATACTGACTTTAACACTGAAGCAGAAATGGAAAATATAATCAAAACACATACAGCCAAGTGTGACAAACATTTAACAGGCTGTAGGTTGTAGAATTGATTATGACAGCTATGTAAGATGTCGTGAAATATAGAGTTTATTTTTTTAGAAATACAGTCATTACCTGAAAGCACTTTTTAATTGACAAGCATAGAAACAGGATAACATTTCATAACTTTTATGTACTTTAAATGAGCGCTGAGATGGATTGACACATAGACACGTGTTGCACTGTAACTTAAGTTAACTACGGTAAATCAGCTATACTAAATAACCACTCCATTTGACATCAGCCAAAGAAGTAATGCAACGATATGCCTATACTAGTATATACTATATATACTGAATGTGCCCCTAAATACTGCTCACTGGCCCTTTTAAAGAGAATGGATGCCAAGTGTCTTCTTAGTTTTATCACAGTGGGTGTAAAGATTTTATATTCCTGGTCAATGTGGGGACAGAAGGGGCGAACTGGTTACACAAGCTGCCCATCTGGAGATTTTATTTTTATAGAAAAAAATGTAAAAATGGATTATGTAACAACAGGACTCCAAGAGTGACTTATAGACTATATTTTGAAGCATAAATGGCATCCGTCAAACAAGTCTTTAAATCCATGAGAACTGATGGGACTACAAGTTTACACCGCAAACAGTGGTACTGGTGTTTGAAGGTGAAGTTGATGCTGCTTCATACATAAGAACATGACTGTCACCCTCCCATCAGTCAGTAAGTGGGTCACAGGACTCTACATGACCCAGACATGGGTCTCGCCCTGCAGGGTCATGGGCCAGTCAGGCATGAGGTGCCAACTGAGCGCCTCTGATTTGACTCCTGAGCTGAGCCCCTAAGTTGAGCCCCTGGCTAGCTCTACTGACACAAGGCACAGTCTGTAAGGAACCCCGGGGTTCACACAGTCATAGTCACATGTCTTCAACAGGACACTGCTATGGTACGCTTGGACTGACACCACTGTTTCTGCCCTTCTTTCTGTCTGTCTTATATTGACTATGTTATCTTTAACTTTATTGTCTAACTTATAATACCATAGTTCTGTCCTTGATTCACTTTGTAAAAAAAAAAAAGTATTTTCACTTGAACTAAATGCTGATTGGACACAAATATTTAGAGTAATATGTAGTAGAAGCAAATATACTTAGGAGATTATTCTGCAATATGTATTAATATTAAGGACTGTGTGTTAAGTCCTTGTATTGGTAGTGAAAGAAATAGTTTTACTGGTCTTTGCCAAAAGAATATAACATGCCAGAGAGCGACCACCCTGGTGAGGCTCTTCTCAGACCATGTACAAAGCACGCTGCCCGGCACTAAAGACAACATTTTCTTCAGTATTGAGGACTTTTATGTGGCCACAAAAATGTCCTTTTAGCCAAGAAAAGTAGAAAAAGGCAATTCATTTCTACCTGCCCAGGGCCTGCTGATTGAAATCACAGTATTACAAATAGGGCAGACATCAGTCTGTCGGTGGGGGCCCCCTGCAGTGACAGAAAAGCTTTTTCCAGAGCTGGTTGATGGACATGATTTATAAAGCTGTTGCAAGAAAAAGAAAAAAAAAACTGGGCCAAAATGGACAAGAGGACCTAAATAACATCCAGAAAACAGTGAGGCAGGCTTGAAAATATCTGTACAAAATGTCTTGAGTTTTAGCGGTATCCACGTATATATTTATGTGTAGAGATTAAAACATGGCAGATGAATCTCCTTAATGAAGCTATCCAATAGCAAATAAAATTAGAGTCAGAGGCACCCAACCAAATGCTGCTTGGTCAGAAAGTTTGAGTGGAGGATATTAGAAGGCAATACTAATTAATTCAACTGGCCTATGTAACCCTGAGACAATTCCTACTCCAGACTGTAACATCTTTATTGATCTTGGGAATGCTTCAGTGGACTCCCTGCGCTTATCTCGCCATTAAAAGCATCTCTTGTGACGAACCATGATTTAATTAGATGACAATCACTGTTAACAATGTGCGGCTAACATCACAAAATTTGCACATTAGTGCTGGCAGTGATAAATTTCAGTATCCCAGCAGGGACAACTCACATCTTTCGCTTAACCCGCTCTTTACAAGATAGTGGAGTTTTATAACTTCATAATAAAAGGATGACACACAGGAACTTTAAAAAATATCAACGATCATGACAACATATTTTTGCACTTGTTTTTTCACAAAATGTTATTGCCATGCTGTAAAGCTGGAAATGACTTACCAATATCATATCCTGTGTTGTATCTCACATTATCCTCACCCACGCAGCCAGGCAACATGAGCAATGTAAGAAAACAACCACTGGAGGGCAGTATATAAATTATACACCATGAACTTGTATATTTTACACACACAGATATTATACAGTAAAGGACAAACGGGGGATTTATGAGAAAAGTTTATATATTTTCCAACAATAAGTATCAGAACAAGCATTTATATTGGCTTTCTGGGAGATGAATGATATCAGCAATGAAACTACACTTGAATCTTTTGGATAGATTTTCAAACATGTATGCAATTTAGACAAAACACAGACGGCATGAACTCATATTACACTGATATCTACTGAATGTTTTCACAGTACGGTGTGCATCACTTCTCGAGCAACATCTGACCCAGCAAAGCTAAATCTTAATGAAAAATGGTCATCAAGACAATAATAGGAAGACACAGTATTTTTGGCAAGGGGCATAGGTGGAGGCCAGGGGCTAATAGCAATGAGGGATTTGTCAGTCATCCTTGTATTTAATAATCCCTAGCATGCCATTTTCTGCTGTTTGTTTATATTAACCTCTGGTTGAACCCTCTTTAGTGGCAGCCTCTTTTGCCAGAAAGTTCAGTGAACATTCAGCTCGGAAGCGGAGAGCATGTCATCTCGAATCTATTAGCCCACAGGGGAGATTGCAGCGCCTCTCTCTCTCTCATTCTAACTCTCTCTCCATTTCTCTCCTCCACTCTTACTCTCTCTCTCTCTCTTTCTGCCTCTCTCTCTCTCTCCAGCACACACATGCACACAATAACACACACTAGGTAAAATTGTAGCCCACACATTTTCCATGCTGATGGTGAATGTAACTGAGATTATTGCATACAATGATCTGCTTCTGACCTGGCCTCTTCACTCATGCCTAATAATCTCATCATGCCATGCACTATATCACTCCACCACAGAGCTATATGGAGCTATCTAAAGCTTAGGAAACAGAACAGAGCAGATCAAGTTTAGAAGCACTGATTCTTATTTTATACAAAATATTGTCGATGGAGAGGAAAAAAAACGAAAAATACTATGTCACACCTGACATTGTGTTCATGATGTTTAATATAGTGTGTTTTGTCAGGAGGACACAGGTGATCAAAACATTAAATTTATTGTGTAACGATGATGTATGAAATTCTAAACTGCCAAACATTGTTATAAGTTATTTTCTACTTCAGTGAAAGTAGCAATACCTATATCTAAGAAGTACTGCAATCAAAATCAAATCTGTGTAAAAGTACACACGTATTATCAGCGAAATATATTTGTGTATCTGCTCTCGTGTACCGATTTTAGGGTATTATATTATCATATTTTATAATGTCTTTGAGGTATTTCTGATAAATTAATACATAAGTAGCATTTTAATGTTGAAGTTGGTCGAGGTGAAGCAAATTTAAAACTGCTTTAAATATTTTCGGACGGTTTTATAAAATGTTAAGGACGTAAAACCTTTAACTGCAAAGTAATGCTATGTTATTTTCTTTAAAATGTAATAGATTAGTACCAAGAAATAGTTAATTTAGAGAATTTAGAGAGTTAATTTAGAAATAGTGAATTGTACACCACTAAAGTAAATGTAGTTACTTAGCACCATCACTGCCAACATGCGTTTCCTCAGCCTAGTGGAGTAAAAATGTTCTATTTTTTATTATTTAAAACTTCATAGCAGCACATAACTCTGGTGATTAACAACAGCCCTGTAGCCTTTTGTTTGCTCTCATGCCAGCTGTGTATTTTCCTCTAATTGAAAGCTGTTGGTTTAATATCTGAGAACCTATGACTGATGCAGATATGTGTTTACAACAGCTGTGCTTTTAATAACCTAACAGTAAGATAAACACCATCAGTCGGGTTTGGTATGGCATGGTATAGGCATGAGCTACTGTTCCTGAGAGCTTTTAAGTATTTAATGTAACAAACTAGTTGTTCAACAGAAAAAAATGAACTGGTTTGTGCATTCCTACATTTAGAGTGAAGTTTATATTAACTTTGATTATTAGCAGAAAACAGTCTGGTTTCTTGCATTTTACTCTATTACATTAAAACGCAATCAGGATGTATGCTCATTGTATGCCTAAGATAGTTTAAGATAAGTAAAAACAAAACACGACATACTAATATCAGCAAATATCTCAAATGTCCTGTAGGACTGTGTTGTTTCTGGAATACAGCTCAGGCTGTATAAATCAAAGTTTGGCTGCACGCCTCGCTCATCACTCTTATATAATTCCATCACTGTTTATTTATTTTATTTTTTTTCAGATGTGTGTTGGAGACAGTGTATTAAAAGCCTGACATTATTAGAACACTGTAGTCACATGGAGCTCATCAGAGTGTGACAGTCTTGTTTCTGGGCCAGTGCACATCTGATTTAGTCACCTCGTAGTTACCTCTACAGATGACAGACTCTGATCCTCTGTCACTATGAGGTGCTGGGACGTGGGATTCGATGCAGGCTATAGCATATTCTTACTCGAAACACAGTCAGTGTACCTTGACGAATAAGTATATGATCATCTTAATGCATGGTATCTTTCCAGAGGGCATTTTTTTACAGTTTATAGACCTGTGAATGCAGTTCCTGTCTAACATTGTTATACTTTGAAGATCACATATAGCTATTAGTACTGTTCTTTTTGATTGATATAAGTCAGCTGTAGATCTTTTTCCTCTTCACAAAACAGTGCTGTACGTGTTAGGTACAGTTCACAAACTTCAGTTGCTTCAAACTACAGTTCTGTGCAGTACTGAAAATTGGAAACGTTGTAGTTGTGGATAATGTAGGCATCAGGTTTTGCCAAAAAAAAAAGAGGTGGAGAATTAAAAAGAAAAAAAGACTATCTACGTTTGTGCTTATGGATGCCCCGATCGATTGGCTGTCGATTGTTATCGGCCAATATTCAGTAAAACTGTACGACCGGGAGATGAATTCTTTCGAGCCACCAAGCTCAAAAAACAATCAGATATACATCATATTTGTTTATTAGCAGATCTTGACCTCTCCAATACCGCACAGGGTGACAGAAAAAGCAGGCGAAAGAAAACAGGGATTTATTAGTGGAGGATGACATCGACCAAACATGCCAGGGAAAGACAGGAAGACATTACTTAACAAATTACATTTGAAAATAACATTGAGAGCACCGATCACGGCTCAGCACGCACTGTGTGAACAGCCCAGTTGGTTAATATGGACTCTGAAAGGAAGCGGGCAATGCTTCGGGAGGCTACAGGACACTTTTGCCTCCTTTGTGTCCACAATGGAAACCAGATATCTTCTTTTTACTTATGACTTTGATCAACTTTTGATTCGATGTTGTCATTCATATCAAATTCGATTCACTTTTCTTGTCTTTCACTGGTCCCTGCTCCCTTTTTCTGCATCAGCAACACTATGAACTAATAACTTCTGTTGGACTCGCATAATAATTGCATAACAAACAAAAACATACAACATTCTTATTCTTACAAATTGACAACTTTGCAAGACTATTCCTGTAAATCCCCTCTTAGGGTTGGGG
The DNA here is from genome assembly GCF_000972845.2 of Larimichthys crocea. Lineage (NCBI taxonomy): Eukaryota > Metazoa > Chordata > Actinopteri > Sciaenidae > Larimichthys > Larimichthys crocea. The sequence continues at coordinate 17,898,271 of NC_040031.1, read as the reverse complement.
GTAAAACTCATTAGGCAAAGCGTACACTCTTATGGGAGAAGTCGATTTTATCCTCATTAAATACATTTCAGTGTCCCCATTTATCTTGCTGCCCCATTTTCCACAAAAACATGCTGCTTAACCTGGACCAGCTTCTGAACATGAGATAACCGCCAGCAAATACCCATTGCATCACTATGCTTGATCATATTTAAACAGCCAATTCTCTCTCTTAATTTCCAGAGGCGTGTTCAGATTAGTATCCCACCGACTGCTTAGACAGTCACACTCTGGGACACTAGAGATTTAATAAAGCACCTTTTATGAGAACAGCATTAAGATTCATGAGGGTGGAACAGGCTACAGTAGTTTAACATACACTCAGTTAACATATACCCTCCGAGGCTAAAGAAAGTAATTAGAAGAACTTCCTATGCATCTTCAGGTAAAAATGTATGTGATTTCCAAGGGTGCTGCTCCAAGAAAGAGGTGACGGAAAAGGCAGAATAACGTTGAGTGTATAATAATTTTGCTTTAAGAAACCAGCTGATAGACACATATCCACAGCATTCACTGACGCAAAACTTGTGGACATAGAGCAACATTACTGTTCAAGGCATTACTTCAGTACATTTGCATGTATACAAACTTATACTTACACAGTTTTATTATACTCTGATTAAAAGTAGCACGACTGAGTGAGTAGTTTACACATACAGTAGGGCTGGGCGATATGGACCAAAAGTCATATCTCGATATTTTTTAGCTGAATGGCGATATCCGATATATATCGTTATTTTTTCTGTGGCCGGATAATTTCATACAGCTATTATTAATGGCCCGCCAGTAAATCGCACTCCCACCACTCATACTACAAATCCCACAATACACTGCAACAGCTGACACACGGGTCAAGACCTGTGCACCACCTCTAACCCCACTGCTTTGGTTGTTCACACACTAATCAGTGGTCCTGTGTTCTCTCCCTCTAGCGATTTGTTTTTTTCCCAAAAAGGCGTCTAGCGACAAATCTCGCCACTTTTTTTGGAGTTATTGGAGACTCTGACGTGATGACGTCAGGAAGCAGTGGGAGACCTGGACAGGGACAGGGAGAGGAGAAATAAAAGCGAACTGGTGGTACAAGGGAAGAAATGTAGTCATTTTAACGCAAAATAAACTATATTGCTATATCGTATTTGAAAACATATCAATATAGATTAAAATATCAATATAATCGCCCAGCCCAAACATACAGCAGACAAAAAGCAATAGCATTAAACTGGGTAGCTCCTGTTTTCCTGTTTGAAATATGTGGCTCTTTAGCTTGTCTGTTGTTTGCTGGTCTTTTTTTTTAGCTTTATCTATTTATCTTATCCACTAAAAATCAATGATGAGTATGGAAATTTACATGCCAGAAAACCAAAACAATGAGCTGAAAGACACGTCAGGAGAGCTGATATAACAGCAGAGTCAGGTGAAGATGATCTACTACAAGAAATCTAAGATAAGTAGATAAGCCAGAATTCTAGTAGGGCATTGTACTAAGGTGTACAGTATTAAGTGTAGAGGTTGACGTAGGCGTAAAGCTGCTGCTGGCGTGCTGCTTTCACTATGTGCCTGGCAATACTGGTGTAAAGAAGACTTAATGTCAGGAGTTATTCTACTATCAGAGGAAATAAACTAAATATTAAAAGAAATAGAACATACACATTTGTCAGTGGTATTATGATAATCATGTTTTAATTGTGAAATGTCTAAATGTTAACATGATCTGCCATTCCCACTGTTTATATAAAGGCAGGGCTAACAGAGCTAAATCAATGAGATGCAATATTGAATTTCAGAAAACGTTCTGTTCCATGGATCCAATAATAATGTATCCACTCAGTCATTAAGATGAAACAGAGAGGATGTATATTTTATCACAGTATATTAAATCTCAGGTGACACCATCCTACAAAACAGCAGCAGCAATAAAAAAAGACAATCAGTTACTTACTGTTAAACAAGAGTTTCTAAACTACCTCACAGGCATGTAACCTTTGCTCAGCAGTGGCAGCCTCACGCCTGCATCAATTCAATCAGAAATCTTTTGAGATGAGCAGAGCCTAGGGGTGATGTTACATGTTTCGATGCCAGTATTTCCCTAGTAAGCGGTTAAGTGAAGGCGGTAAAGATTTGTTTGCTTCCATATTGCTCCCTGTCGTCAGCAGTAAGCAACTACAATGTGTCTTGAAAGTCAACTTATAAAAGTTTTATGGAACTCGGAGAGCTTAAGTGATCTTCCCAAGCTCTGTAGTAGCCTGCAGCGTGCAGGATGTCTGCTTATATTAATTTCATGGAGTTTAAGAGGTCACCAAACTCATTTGGAGATTCTTACTCATTTATGAACTCTGCAACCCTTCTGTTCTGCAGTGCTCTAAGCTACTAGTCTTGAGATGCTTAAATTTACATGGAATATTATATAGCTAGGTGGCAAAAAGTATAGTGCATTTGGAGTTTAAAGTACATAGGGGCTGAATGAAAATGCACTTTGAAATGACATTTACCTGCGTTTTAATGAAAAGTAAGGTGAGCATGCTGCTGTTTTATCTACCTTGTGTGCTGGGAATTGGGTGGCTAGAGCAGGCAAGGAAGGGTTAGGGATAAGGGCTTCGGGAAAATTGGTTTATCCAATATTCAGAAGATTTCCAATAAGACAATAGACTTCTCAGAAAGCAGCTTAGACGAAGAGCAGTGAGACCCTGAGGATGAAACTGAGCAAATGAGCTCACTAGCTAGACTTAACTCTCTGAGAAGGCATGACGACAATGAAACAGAAAAAAATAGAGCATTCCTTTCAATTAAAAAACGAAGTTAAGACACTAAAGCAGGTCTATAAGAGGGAAGTAGTTAAGGCTCAGCTTAAAGGTTAATCTGATGGCACTCTCTCACAATGACCTCCCCTCAGAGGAGCCTGACTCTCATACCGTGGACAGCTTCACTGTCCACAGAAGCCCTTTGACAACGCTGGGTTTGTGGCAGCCTTTCATCTGCAGCAGATCTCCCAGTGAGAGTGTTTAAAACCAATGAGGCCTCACATCTGTGCAGGGACTGAGCTTGGTCAGGGGGGTAGTGGGTGATTAATTGATGGTCACATCTCGCTGACTGCTGCCCACACCGCTTTGATGAAGAGGGATTAGGTTGTGCACCACAGGCTCAGCTGATAATAGGAGAACAGAAAGGAAATGCTCATGTCACGCTCCATGGCAAGGATTTCAATCAAATAACCACTTCATTCAGAGAACCAGGACTTCTAAAAGAAGTAAAACCCTTAGCTTCCTGCAGCATTTTTTGTTATAAACTAACTGTCACAAGTAAAAGTTAGGCTTGTTGTAATTGGCTGCATGATTTAGAGAAGAAAGCACATACAACACAAGCAAAACAGTCTTCAAATTATTGCTAGTAATCTTACCATAACATGAGACTCTTTCCTTTAGATCTATGGAGATTGCTTTCACAGTAACAACTTCAACTAAATGGAATAATTTTAATGCTTGATGAAAACTATAAATTAGTGATTTGAGAGACACATTCATGTTCATACAAAAGGAGTATTTTCCAACAACAATATTGGACATATGACGAACATGGACATCACAGAGGGTGGAGGGAAATGATTGTCTTGGGGTTGTAAGGTTTAGGTACAGTTTCATCTATCTGAGCCTTTATTTAGCCCCCCTATCCTGTCTCAGCACTTGCTGAACTCAGATCAGTCTGCAGTTTTCCCTAGAGACAACACTAATGTCACATACTGACTTGGCACACTAATATTTCACATCCAAACCAAACCTATTAAGGATGACTACTTACCATAGACAAGATATGTCCTTCACAGCAGCAACCTTCACATTCAGTGTTTTCTCAATCTGCACACACCCACACAGACACATACATGTACACATACATAGAGCGTACATACACACACAGACTGCTGTGCATATTTTTTGTGTTATATTTCATCTACTGCCACATGTGATGGTGTTGTCCTTCCTACAAATACCCTTATCATACCCTTGAAATCTTAACAATCTAAACCAGTGTTTTCTGAAAACAATGAAAACGTGGCACAATTTTAAAGTTCTCTCAAATTACTGAGGTGTGTGCATGTACAACTAATTTATGCTCTTAAATTAAATCTTAAATCATGTGATAGAATTCATATATGTGGACAAATTATTACTTTTGCCCTCAATTATGTTATTAATACTGTCAAATTAATAATCTGCTGCATATCTTCAAGTCAAGACTGCTTCATTGTTTCTACAGTTTGTGGTATTGTTTGTAAATCTGACTTTTGTCATTTCTGACTTTGTCATCACATAAAATCTGCACTTTAAAAGGTAATTGTAAACTTTCAATTGACCAATAGATTAACGGTGAATTGGTGTGCATTACTGTCTGCCTGAGCAGACAGTAATGCTTTTTTTGCTGCATTGAGCTAAAGCTAGAAAATTGCTGTTTATCTGTGCATTTGCAATAAGAGGTGGTTAGAATGAGGGGAGGGGGGGGGATAAGTGCCAATTCGCACCAGAGTCAGTACTAAAATTGTATTATTCCACCTGATCTGCATAAACATTACCTCAGCTGCACCACTCCACCTACCTAAGCGCAAACATGTTCGCTTGGAACTAGCGAAATTACCCAAACAGGTGCAGGTGCACAACATTGACATATAATCACTTTTTTAAATTGATATGGCAAACTTGTGAGCAACATTAGCATTAATTTGGAGTACTGTTTCCTGTGAATGTCCGATATTCACTCTCCGTTTGGCTCAAATTTTGGTTTCCACCAACTCTTGAGAGAAATGTCTGGTTCTTTAGCCACTGGATGCGTCACTATATTTACCAGCTAACTGCTAAAAGTGTCCGTCTGTCCTATGGTGCTGGGAATGTAGCTCAACAGTGAGATTTATAACTTCTTTGCTAAAAACAGCTGCCTGCTGCGGCCATAAAAAAAAAATGCTATGAGAGTGTTGAGAGGGAATTAAAACAGCAAGAGGGGCCCAGAAAAACAAAAACATAGCTGAAAATACGCGATGCAGCTCTGTAGAGCTGACGCGAACTTCAGAGTAAGATGATAATTCTCTGTGAATTAGGAAAGCACTTTCTCATTATACATTTTATCCATTTTATTATTAAAATATTGATTATAGCCACTCCATTGCTGATTAACTTTAACTGACTTGACTATTATGACAATATATGATTTGAGAGATTACAGACTACAGTGTATCTGTGGTGAGGAACAGTGGAGTTTGATTTATGTTCTCCCCTCTTCTATTGAACTATACAAAGGAACTCTCCACCTTGACCGCTCTATTAAAGTAAGAAGCCAAAGTTATCAATCGAGGTGGTGAAAGGCAGGGAAGTCTTCTCAACAAGCCATGCTTTCTCAGCCTAATGGATCACACTATGCTGCAGAGAGCAAGAGAGAGAGAGAGAGACAGAGACCGAGTGAGTGAGACAGAGAGAGCAAGATGTTGCTTCTACAGTATGGTTTTGACTGATTATGCATTTTTTTCTTAAGCTATTCATAGAAGATAGATTCATCATTCCAATTTGTCAAGCTAGCAAAGATTTCAATTAATTATGTGCAGCGAAAGACTGGGTGTATTAGGCCTCTCTGTCAGCACTAGTCTGAGTCCCCATTTACCGGACTCAAAATAAAGAGGTATCAGAGAGGTGCTTGGATCCACCAGTAATTAATTTGATGAATGCCTTAGCGGCACAAATAGTGGCAGCCGTGCATCTTTTCATCAGACACCGGCAGCAGTCTCCGTGCTCGGTGCTAATTTGAAGGGGGCAGCTCATCTGTATAGTGGATGTGTTTGTGGCGAGGTCTATTCTTCAACCCGTGTACTCACAGCCTCCTGCTGTCCAGACAGTGTGTGGGGGCCTTATGTTTTCTGTCAACTTTGTCCTTGTGCCAAGCAACTTGCTCCACTTAGTGCCCAGTTTTTTGACTTTGTGGCTTGAACTTGGTAATGGGGGGCCTACTGGATTAATGGAAGGTGCAGTCATGTTGTTTCCCGGCTGCTGCTCCTCTGGTTTTCCAGACACAGTGTGCGGTAATGACCATTATATCATATACTGTATGTGGCAGGTGTAAAATTGATAAACATTGTGATGAAAACTCCAATCTGATGAACCACCAATAATCCATTAAAGGAAAATGTCTGATTACAATCTTTAGGGATAAGGGTGCATCTACACAATGATAGATGTAGTAGGTAACATGGTGGGAGGTGTGATTGGGCCAATCTAAAATGATGGATCATATTATTGTTATTAGGTGAAAGCTTCAATGGCAGCTATTTGTGATGCACACCGTCAATGTCGACAGGAGCCTCAGCCGAACAAAGAAATAATTGGACTGGTGCCACATAATTCAGGTTCATATTTTCACAAGTGGGGGAACCTCATTATAAATCAGGTCAGCCACTGATACAAGACCATAAATCAAAGAAAGACATAGCTTGAACAATTAGATAATTACTAGACCACCGTGTCACCGCTGCTGAGATGTTTTGCTGTGCCACTGAGAGGGAGTGGAGAAAGTAACGAACGGCATTAAGAACCCACGATCACACATTCTGCATCAAATAAGACAGCAGAGAAAAGGTGAAGATTTAAGAAATAAAAAAAGGCATGAAAACATATTAGAAACATAAATAGAGTGCAGGCTTTGAATTGTGATCTAATAATTAACCTTTTGCAGAAGTTGCTTTTGAGGATTAAAAAAATAAAAATGAGTATTATTGTTAAAGTTTGTGTAAATTAATCTAATGTCTCTTCTGGTCAGCCACTAAACAATCCTGTCCTCTGATCAGACCTAAAAGTGATGATGTACATGTTGGAAAGGGTCTCTTCACCGCATGATTGCATGGACTGCCACTGACCCCTAGTGTTGCTCAAATGTTCAGTGGCACTGCTTGAACTACAGTATGAAAGCCTGTTACTCTAATTATATCTACAGCTCTTGATTACCCCAAGGCAGAGAAGCTGCCTGAAATCCAGAGGCAGGGGTCCAATTGACCCCAATTGAAAGTGTCATTTCACAGGATTGCCAAGTTTGAGATGCTCTTCCAGCCCAGGATAAGCGGATGTTAATTCAATGTTCCTCCTCAGCTTCATTGTTTGATATTTGAGTAGCTCTCCCATTCTGCTGACCTCTGCTAGGCTGGGCGGGTGTAGAGCTGCCTGTACTGTTTCTTGTGTCAACCAGAGTGCAAGGAAGCTCCAACAGCAGTCAAAAATTGAGGTCACAGCACAAGAGTGAACCAAGTGGAACAGATTGTTGTGGAACCTCCAGGCTTTTGCAGACACGTGTTGATCCCAGCACAGCATGTCCTAGCTTTTACCTTCCCAACCTCTTCTTCGTTACTCCCTTGACAGCAGCTTATGGATAGCATGAATGTCCAGGCCTTTCAACTTTATGGCGGCCTTTCATCATCACTTGCACCGAACAGCCCTATCCATGTCTAAACTATCTGATAGGTATCTAAAAACCAATTTTGAATATCAAAATGGTAGAAATGACATATATTCTAATACCGGAGGTCATAATTTTCCCTTGCTATTCATTTAAAACCATAACTGTATAATACTAAAAAAAAGAATTTTAAAAATGTAAATGTTTTAAAATATCTATTGCAGCATCAGCACCCAGGTGTTTTTTTACTAACTAAGAGGTAATCTGGTGCATAATCAGCAGCTCATCTGCATTTCATCTGCACTTCTCTCTTCACTATTATTAGGCACATGTTTATACAATGTACACTATGTATAGTCAACAGCATATTCTTTTACTGGGAAAAACAAGAACTTTTGGACCGTTTAGTTGAGATAATTTCCAAAGAATAGGAGTGAAAATAGAAAAAAAAATCACCTGTATTTAAATTTTGGTTTGAACTCTGCATGTAGGATATCAATTCTGGTAATATCACTTGACAGTAGCTTTTGTCTAAGCTTTCCCAACACAGCTGAACAAAATGTAAATGTCTCATTAGATCATTGTCTCTAAAGCACTTTAAATAGATATTAAAGCCGCTCTGCATAAGCCCCATCTGTTCTACTGCATATCCCCATGGAGGAGAGGCAGTGTTTTAAGGCACAATTGATCCTTTTATAATGTCATGACCATTGTGTGACCCACAGCAGGGTGTGTGTTTGTTAGGGGGGGTCCACCACGGACGCACACATCATGTGCAGAGAAGCAAAATGAGTTTGTTAAAGGTCTAGTGATGGATGATGGGAAGGGGACAGGTACGACATCTCTGTTTTATTCAAAGTGTCATCTTATGTTAACTGGCTACATTTGGCAACATTTCTGACGTTCTGTCATTATTGTCACTTTACATGAGGGCTGGGACAGCAAAGAGGGAGCACTGACAGCAGATTGACCCCAGATGCTGTTCATTTGATTGATATCTCTACAGACAATGATCCTTTTCTGCACTGCAGTGGTAGTTACATTGGTTACATAGGGAGGCGTCGGGAGGGGGCAAATACAGGAGAAATGTCACACCAGGGAAGTCAGCGAGGCGTAAAGCCCTGCCTGACGAGCGCAGGGTCAGTGGCTCGTCTCTGCCCCCTTTGTGCCCTGGGTAAAATGATCTAAGTGACTCTGGACCTCTGCCACGATCTGCTGGAGTACAGGAGTCAACCGCGTAGGCATGGCGGAGTGAAGGCTGGCAAACGATTTGCTGGTAAAAACTGCAAATAGTGTGCTATTCGCCTCGAGGACAGACTCATTTCTTTCTTGGTGGTTTTATTACATGTTTTTCCATAACTCCACGATCCATGCTCGTGTCAATAATACATAAAATCTATAGGTTAAAGATACTAATGAGCATCACTAAATACTGCAACATTTCTATCAAATGGTTGCAAAGTTTTTAAAATGACAGTTTCACCATTCGCTGCATAAGGAGCTGATGGGTGTTTCTTTATTTATAGTTGGATAGTTGAACCTCCCAGATGATGAATAAAGGGGAGAGGTTAAGATTACATTGTTCTGGTAAATTACTTGCACAGAATGGCTGCAGGGCAGAAGCCGTATCAGTGGATACATCCTTAAAGACTGCAGCGCAGAATGTACAGTGTGTCAAAGCTAGCTTCTTGTTGTAAGCTGTCTGTGTCCGACGATTGTGATCAACCTTAATTAAATGTGCTAATACTGTCTTTGTCTCACTTCATTTAGGTAAGTGAATACTGCAACACACACAAAACAAAGCTTCTCTTCTCTCTTCATCATGTTTCATGATGATATCCAAAAATTTAATAAAATCGAATTATTTATTTTATGAGACGCTTTTATAATGGTTAATGTAACATTAAATGTTATATGATGATCTATTAGGTAATTAACTGTATGCTGTATGCATTACAGAATCATTGGATTAATGGGAATGGAGTCAATATATTCACAAATGTCTAAAAGGTGTTCATGGATGCTAACAATTAACGAGTAAAGTATCTGCATGTAGACGTGTTTGTGTGTTAAAGAGTCAGAGGGAGCAAGTTATGTGGCAAGCTCGTCACTGTGCGGGGTAATAAGGTCAATGCAAAAAAAAAAAAACCCTGGGGCGCATTTCCCAGCAAATGTGCAGGAACACACACACATATACACAAACACACACACACAACACTGTCCCGGCCTTATGTTGCAGAATCCAAACCAATCGAGTCAATTGCCAGAAAACATGACATGACCTTTCAGATTCACTGAGCATCAACCGTGAGTGGGACTGGCGTGCTTTCCGTTTCAGCGCACCCTCTGCCCCTCCCGCCCACTCCGTCACCCCCAGGGCCCTAAACCCTCCACAAATAATTACTCTCGGTGGAGTCTGTACTCCACAAGACAGAGCCAAAAAAACTTGACTCTGATCTTGACCCCTACTTAGGGTACTCTCACTATTAAATCATCCCTCACAGGGGTTTACTATTTGAACAATTGAGTCGCCATAAATTGAAAATGAGTGAGGTCAAGTTCATGTTTAGACATATTGTGCGTTTCAAATGTGTTATGAGCTATACAGCCTTCACAGGAGAAAAGAAAATAAACATTAAAAAAAAAAAAATGTTTGGGTTGTTTTTTTTTGTTTTTTAAGAAAAACTGTGCAGGAGTCCAATTAACTGTTTTTGGTGGTTTTAACCATGGGTGAAATGTTGTGTAGGGCACGTGCCCCATAGTGCATAACCTTCATGTTGCAATATATACATTTATTTTTTTATTTTGCAAGAAGTAAAAGTTATGCTATTATGCCTAGAAACACAAAGCAATGTACGAATTTGTGTTTTTAGCAAACTAAAGAACTAGAAATAACATACAGCAGCATGACCCCCCTGCCATGAACTAGACAAGTAGTAAGACAAGGTTAGTGCATGGTTAGAAATAATCTCCACAGTGATGCAGAAAGCTAATACAGGAGGGATGGATTCCCTCCTTAAAGCATTTTTACCCGTCTTTGAATTAATACACATCAGTGATGTAATATGACTACCACCTACTGGTTGAGAAACAGACCCGGCCATCTATCCCTTATGTCTTTTAAAGAGTACTTTTGTTTGTCACTGACTAATACTGCAAGACACAAGTATAGCCTGACTAATAACAAATGTGATACAGACCCCTTGGATTTGTTTTTTTATTGTGTGTAAGGCTGTGATGACTGCAGTACCATGGTCACATGGTGGGATTGAGCTCATTACCGTAATCACCAGGGATTTTTGTAGGGGTCGACCCTTATGATATTCCATTGCAATGCATTAGAGATCTGTCACGCAGCCATTATTTTTCATAAAGAAAATATAAGTATAGGCTTGGGTCAGTTTAGGTTTGCCTGTCCAGTCTGGTGTCAAAGCTTAAACTGGTCTGATTTTGTGCACACCAACTGAAACTGAAGCTTTTGTCGTTATGAGCCAGTCTGGCAAATCCAAGAGACAAGCAGCAGCTCTCAGCGATGTTAACCCTTTAGTGAGTCATGGTACACCATTGCTGATATCATTTTTCTTTTAAAGTCACTCACTATGTTAGCCAGCTAATACGTAGCAGAAGGACAAAGCCTACTCAACACTTCCTGTATCCGTTTCTTTTTCGCCATTACTTTTCTTTTCCATTGTCAAGCTTGTTGTTCTATTTCTAATCTTAAATATGGCACCTGTTGTGCTTCAATTGTAAACTATAAGTAAATCATATTCAAACTTTGAGTAAAGCAAGTCCTCCTTGAAATTCATACTTTTTTTTTTTTTAATAAAAGAAATTTGACATTTCAACATGTATTTCAGTCAAATTCTGTGTTCTTCAAATTCTAGCAGACAATGTCAAAATGTCAGGGGTCAAACAACCAGGTTGAGGCAGTGATGGCACTAATTCCTGGTTTGTACCACTGTTCTGCATGGCAGCACCTGATAAAGTCACGGATCAATGAGGATTGTAGCTACTGACACTCAACAGTGAACTTAAACAACGTCGTAATGGTTAGTCACTGAGCTGTAACCAAAAGACTGTTACTCACCAAGGCTTCGAACGGCTCTCTTCACAATTCAGCAGAGCAAAACTGATTCTCTATGTACAATATGCTCCAAGATATTTAACATATAGGCCTGTTTTACTGCTGAGTTTATGAAGATTACTTGTATAAAGAAACATTTAACCATATCAGTAAACATTCATAACTTTAAAGTAGTTGTCTAGTGCTACAGATTACAGAAACACAATCCTCACTATTAACATTTACTACTAACATTTTCAAGTTTTTGCCAAAATAATGTTATTGTATGATAATAAAGTCTTAAACAGGCAAAGTAAAATAAGTCTTGATGCATGCAACAAGGCTCTAATATCGCCTTCCAACCAATTTTTTCCACTTGGGTTGTGTTTGGTCACGGTTGCAACAGACTAAGCAAGGCAGTCCAGATGTCCGTCTCCACAGGAACTCTTTCCAACTCTTCCTGTGTAATCCGGTCTTCTTAATCCAGATGAGACAATCTTTCCTATGTCCAAATGCCCAAACCACTGCAACTGGCCTTAACCCATCTCTAAGGCTGAGCCAAACCAGCCTGCACAGGAAACACATTTCTGCCACTTATCTACGATCTTATTCTTTCAGTAACTACCCAAAGTTCATCACCAGCTCTGACAGTTGAGATCTATAAGTCTAAGTCAGTTTCTGAACAGTAGCCTAATCTTTTGAATGTAAGAAATTAATTGGTGGTGTTTGAGACTGTAAGGTCTTTATTGAATAGCAATGCTTCAGTTCAACTGTATTAATTGTAATAACTGTAAAACTGTAATATTTCTTGTCTTTGTTGCCAAGATTTTGAGCAGAGTTAACAATATACTTCACCAATCCGTTTCCCATTGGACTTTAGCCTAGTCCCCTGGCTAAGGACCGTCTCATGTATTGGGTGGCCAAACGAAGCTTTAAATAGCCAAAGTATCATCTCACAACTGATATCCTGTTACCTTATCCACAGCAGGCCTTTACACTTGAGGTGCCTTAATGATAGCACAGTGCTGTGTTTATCTAGTCAATTCTGCAGTACCAATTTTGGGAAGTGGACTGTCCTTTGCTAAAAGACTGCCACATTATATGTCACAAATACATTTGTCTCAGCAATGCAATTGGCAAGCAATTTAGCCTAGCAACAGTAAAGTTCATCATTTCCTCATGAAAGATATGTTTATTACCTTTCTATCAACCAGTCCTAGTGGGGGTCATCCAGTGTTTTCACACAAGAAAAAGGGGGAAATGTGTTCACTGTTAGATTATCAATCTCAAGTGTATGCAAGTTACAATTTGCAACAATAAAATATATGTGATTTGCACTTAATTCAGTAAACCATATTAAACCAGCAGTATACTGTTAAGAACCTTTTGTGCTGTGTGCAAAGGGACTTTGACTATGAACATTGGTTGTCATGAAACTAATAAACGCAGGTCAATACCTTAATGTGTTTAAGAGGTGCATTTTCTTTTATCAGAGATAACATATCTAAATAGTATGTAGAAAAACAGGAAGCAAGATGCTGCAAAGACAAGGATTTTCATCATTGGTTTCTATTTTCCCCTGTGACTGATTGTGACTGGCTCCTCTGTTATCCTCTTTCTCACTAAGTAGATTTAAAAGACTGCTACAATGCAAGGTCAAGCACATTTAACCCAAAACATTTAGCTTATTCCACTGTCACATCTGCATCATCAAATTAGTGTCAAGCTTCAACACTTTTTTTTCCTCTGAGAGGGCTAACCTTTGTGACAAACAGCAGGGAGGATACAACAAGTCTCTTTTCATTTACCTCAAAATGAGGAAGGCAGAATGATGTGGGGCCAAAAGTCTTAATACAACAATCTTATTTCATGGATGATACTGCCCTTTCCCCCTTTGTGTGCCTGTGAAGTTGATTTGAAGTCATGCTTAGTCCTTTTGATATGAAGCTGGGTCAGACCAATTTGCCACCTGGTGAGGAGGGGGAAGTAGGGAGGTACATTTTTTAATTGTCAGGTCACTTGGTGCAGGGACAGAAGATCCTTTGGGCACATTGTCTGTCTTTGTGTGAAGGACCAGCCTTCTGAAATCCCCCACCTCATTATGAGAGAGGGAAGATTAATTGACCAGTTCACTAACTGGCAGCCTCAAGACTAGATCAACTTAGCAAGGGAACTCACCAATTAAGACTGGACTACAGCACCTTTTCCCATACCAAGAGTAATCCTTTTTATTATCATTAGTCTCTATAGTCCTGTGAGGAAGATCAAGGCTAAGTTGCCCTTTGTCAAAGGCACAAAAAGACTATATCGGGTGTGACAGCATGATTTAATGTTAGTGATAGCATGGGTGCTGTAGAGCACAGCTCAATAAGGTTGCAATAAACATTTCAATTTAATTAACAAGACTGAATTGGAAATGGTCCAAATCAGCTGTAAATGTCAACACAGTGGGTTGTTAATATTTTCCTAGGTGATTTCTATTTATTATTATTATTATTATTATTATTATTATTATTATTATTATTATTATTATTATTATTAGTATTATAACAACAGAATTTTAAAAAATCATTAGGGCACAACAATCCTAGATTATTATGTACATTAGATTGGTCCAGCTCAGAGAAAATGTTACATAAGATACAAACATAACTGTGAATGTGTATTTTTTTAAAACCCTTACAGGGCTGTCTTTTCATTTTTCTACTGAGGGCCAGGTCGATTTCCTCTATAAACCGCCAATGTGGCTCAGATTAACCTTAAAATAGTGCTTTTAAAGTTTCTTATCAATCTTTTTCTTGAGATTTCAATTTCAGTGAAGGATGCTGTAACAATCACACACACACACAAGCAGCTGAAAACACTTTTAAAAACAGCTTCAGAAGCACAACAAAGTCCACTTTATTATCACTACAATATTTGTCATATTTATAATACATGGCATATCAGGCCCCAAAACACTGTTTATATTCTTCAGGTTGTGGTTCTTCAACCACCACATGTTACGGTAAAACTAACTGGGGGGGATGGATATGTCATGACTACAGAGGTGTCAGAGATCTGGTGCCAACACCTGTCGGTTCCCAGGGAGCTTGCATCTTCAATAACAATACTGACTTTGACATGAAGCATAACACATACTCAAATACGCGCACGCACACACTCACATTCGCTTTGTCTTTTGTGCACACACAAATGCTTTGAGGGGAAACAGAGTGCTGAAGAGATGTCATCATCACTCTCTTCAGGAGGCCATTATGGATAGGAAGCTAATATACTGCACAGATATTCCAGCATCTTTTTCACCAAGGGCTGCATATCCCTTGTGGGTGATCGGTAAAATTGGTTGACATTTTCCTGGCTCCAATTAACCTTCGATTTGACTCTCAGTTTTGCCTGTCTTCTTTTATTGTCTTCTTGAAAAAGTGGCAAAGCGGTAGCACAGTTGGAAACAGAAGCATTGTTTCCTGGTGTTGACCATTCTTTTTTTTTTTGGCCTAATTGTTCCCTTTCCCTGTGGATGGTTACCAAAAGGAGAGAAGATGTACTTCATCAGTAGGTCATGGCATTCTACAGAAGGTTAATACAGTACTGCTCTTTATTGAACTGTATAAAATACCTTTTGAAATGAAAGATGAGTGCTGCTATGTTTTGTTCATGACGTGTTATGTAGTAACACATCACGAGTTATCGTCTTGTCCTCTTGTCGAAAAATAAATTTTTCCTTTTTTATCCTTTAAATATTCAAGTCCACTGTTACCTCTTTAGATCACTAGGAATTCTATTTTATCCGCAGCTATATTAGTTGTGGTTTTACGGGTCAGTGACTTGTGTTTGTCTGGATTACAGCGATTACAATCATGTGTTTAGCTCCATAGCATCCCTCCCCCACATCGCTTTTTCTATTCTATGCTATGGTTCATTCAGAGGTCAGTAACTGCTTACAGTAGGCAGCGTTTTCCCTAGGTTGACTGCTCTGAGGGTGGGGGGCAGATGGGCTGCCGGGGGTTAGGAGGAATTGACCACTACAGGGTTCCGGTCAGAGAACACAGAGTCATCAGTTGGATTTAAGCTCTTTACATACAGCCGAGATACAAACGGTTGAACATAGTGCTGTATAATTCTCTAGTTTCTGAAATAAAGCACAAATACAAAAGCATTTAAGGGCTGCAAAATGAGATTAGCAGACTCTCTGCATGATTGGTTAACATGCTGTTGTAGTCTCGTATAGCCAAACCTATCACCACATACAGTTTTAGCGCTGTGCGTGTGCTTGATAGACTGTTGCACCTATAGTATCCCCTGTGCGTTCCCAATAAATACAGTGCAAGTTAGCTAGACCAGACAGTTAGCTCGGATGATTTTCAAAAAGGAAAATTATATACTTAATTACTTAGATGACATAACATTAAAGAGGTACAATAAATGCACATCAACTAAACAGTGCAACATCATGTATTACAGAAAGAAAAGAGAGTTGCTGTTCTTTATGAAGCTTAAATCAGTAACATCTGCAACGGTAACGACACTGAAACAGAGGATGAGCAGTGAGATAAGAAAGTGGAAAACCTGTAATTTCAAAATTAAATTCCAAACAATGGTAGAACATAAATATTATATTAAATATTAAATATTTATATAATTTCATGTTTCTTTGCTTCCCATTTGTGTCACGTTCATGAAAGAAATGTATGCTTTTCAGCGAATAGCAAACAATCAATGTGATATTGCATTGTAAGCTTGCATAGACTCAAAACACACACGTGCATGCACAGATGCTTACATAATACTGCGTTTTTCACTCTTCACAACTCAATATGTATCCTGGATATGTGGCCAACAATCCATTACCAAATCAATGCATTTGTAATGAGTCAATAAACTGAATTCAAGGCTGATACGATTCAGTTGTAGCTTTTCACTGGGCTCCAGCATACTGTTAGTAGTATTGGCTGCACACATTAGCATTGACTGCTCCTGCTGGTAACTTTACCATCAGGGTCACCTTGTTGAATTAGTAAAATATCTTTGTCCATTTTTGAATTGGCCAGAGCTGGCAGAGTCAAGTACTGCCAAGGTGACAACAGCACTGAGCTTCACATTGTCTTCAGAAACTTACAGGTGACAGGATGTCACAGAGCCTACATCTATATTTTGTACAGTCTAGAGTCAAAGCAGATCTGCATTTAAATGTCAGTAAACACATTCTGATACTAATGACATGGTAAAATATGAACAATATCTTCCTGTCAGACAACACCGTTATGATTATAAAGAAAATTAATACAAGGTTTATATTATTAGACAAAGAGAGAGATCACTCTTATGGCTGCTTGATTGTTGATACAGGATGCCTTCTGAGGTTTATCATATAATTTTTTGTAAGAGTTTCAGTTTGGCACATACAAACCGTAACAGCCCTGTAGCAGCATATATCAGCATCAGCATCATCTTTGAATTTATTGAAACGTTTATGGTGTTCCTCTTTCTTCATTTTTTCTTTATGAAAGAAAAGTGTCTACAGATTTCAGTTCCTTCTTTTGACACTTCTGAACCTTAATCAGGCAAATGTAAAAGTTTTTTGTATTGTTGCCATTGGTTACCCTTTGGACTCTCAATCAGCTCCATGGCGGTATTTTTCAAGGTTTTAACCGCTCCATACAGTTGTAAACCTACTGCATAAAGAGTAAATTCAGAGTTATAATCAATATTTCAATGCATCTCATTCTCCCCATAGTCAGAGATGATTTAATGGCAGGAAACGTGGGGACGTGTAGTGATTCAAAGGCATAAAGCCACAGTGCAGTGCCTGAACAACTGGTATACATTATTAAAATCTCACGGTCACAAGGAAGCACACATTCTATCCAGCAACACAGCAAAGGTAGTGACACTCATGACTTCAGTTTGAACTCGCACAGAGGATACCAAGGATAACAAGATAGCTCCCTCTCAGATGGAGAGTGTTTTTCTTTCATAGTCCATTACATGAAGTCTTTCAACTCAATGTCTTTGGGGTATATGCATGTAGGTGTAGTTAAGAATGACCATGACAGATATGAATTAACTACTACTTCACGCCTGTATTTAGCCACAAATGTTCCTTGCTTTGCACTTTGTGAAAATTTTTGTGACATAAGATATAAAAGAATTACTTAGAGCTTATTTATTATGTATCTTTTAATTCTCCCTTTCCACTATGGTGAAACTGTACTTAACAGTTTCACTATTGCTGTATATGAAATTAGGTTAGGACAGCAATCTCGGAATCCATCGGCTAGACTCATTTAGCTAGACACAATGGCTAATGTTTCAGTGTAGCCAGTGGAAATCTGAAAAAGGGATAACGGATATCCAGGCCAAACATTGGCTTTTACTAGCATTAGTAGGCTGGTAATTATCTTAGCTTAGCATCCTAGCATTCCTCAGCTGGTGGGTTACCAACACATCTATCAATTATTTTGTGAGTGGTTTGTCTTTCACAAGGGACAAAGCTTTTAGGGTATACCTCAAACCAGTCTGTAGTTTAGCACATAAATTATAAACATTGGTCGAAGCTTTGTTATTTTTAGAAGCAAAATCCTGATTAAGTGGTTAATCAGTTATGAATCTCTGCTATAATAAGATATTTACTCATCTCTATTGTAAGGATGATATAGCTAGAGGAGGAAGTATATTATTTTCATTTTCTACCTGTCATTGATAATGATCAATATAAAAATAAATAGATTTTCCCGTTTTAGATGAAGCATAATGTTAACATGCACTTTAGTTATCCGTTTGTCTGACTGACACTTCACAAAAACATTCTACTTTTGGCTGATATTAGGTTACAAAGGCTTGTGCCCTTGTTTAACAGAGATACAGGGTACAAACACAGATGGCATCATAATCCAGTACCATGCCCCAAATGTCCTAGCCCTGGTACATAGCTAGGGCGAGGTTATACAGAGCCTCAGATCTCATAGGGCTGGAGTGTTGGCTCAACGTCAATCACAGTAATGTTAGCTGACACATTGGTGAGGGTGGTGACAGGGCAAGGTTATGTGTCACTGTACGCTCATGGTCTGCATGAAGACCAGGACTGTCAGAGCTCTGTCTCATGTGAGGGGTCACCCCTAGGGTTTGAGGTCCAAATGAATATACCCAACTACAGTTGCACTGCACTGATCAGCAAACTGCTTGCCCAGTCTCCTGGCTTCCTGGCTGAAGGCCTTTCTTGCCTGAAATTGTACCCTCAGCAGCCTGAAATACACCATCATTAACACGTTATTATAATATATGAGGATGTTTGCTTTTTTAAGCCAGCATGTTTGTTCTCAATTGCTGTCCTCAAAGAAACATAGTGAATCTTTTATTTTGTTGTCTAATATCCAATCACATACTGAATATTGTAATACCTCTCCTAGATCGCAAGGTGACTTCTTTAAATATGTTTTGTCCAACCTAGAATCCAAAAGCCAGCATATTTAGTTTACAAATTATATATTAAAGGTCCGATGTGTAGAATTCAGTGGCATCTGGTGGCTCAAGTTATAAATAGCAAGCGACTGAATATCCCTAACCTCTTACTCTTGTTTCAAGCATAAAGAAGAAACTACAGTGGCTGTAAAACTCATGAAAAATGCTAAACATCTTATGAAGAGATGGTATTTGGTTTGTCACTTTTGGGCTGCTTCAGAAATCTAGTGGGTCAACATAGCGGACACTGTGGAAGAGGACCTACTCCCTCTGTAAATATAAAAAGCTCATGCTAAGGTGACATAAACATTACAATTGTTATTTTCAGGAAATTATACACTAATGAAAACATAGTTATATTATATTCCATTTCTGCCAATAGATCCCCTTAAATGTTTCACACTGGACCAGACAAAAGCACGACATCTTCACATTGAAGAAAGCTGAAACCATCAAATATTTGGCATTTCTGTTTGAAAGTTGACATAAATGTTTAATCGATCAGAATAATTGGAATGCATTTTTTGTCAATCAAATATAACTGAACAATGGGCTAAATATTGCAGCTTTAATCAATGCACATTGCACTTCTGAAGACTTCTAAAAACAAAATTGATAGAGAGAAAAATTAAATGAAAAAAAGAAACAAATCAACTGAACAAATGTTTCTGTTTGTTCCAAAAAAACAAAAATATCTCCTCATGAAACATGCAAAAAGCACATTTGTCATAATCTTTACCCAAAGCTCAGTTATACATCCATTTGATTCAACATGAACTCTTTACAGAACTTCAACTTACAGCTACCCAGCTATTTCAGCACAAAACCTGTCTCCACTTTTACAATGCTGTAATGTTATATTACAGTTATACATAAGATCTAAACATCCAGTGATGATGATATGTTGGTTTAGTTCCTCTACTGGTGATGGATTGTTGAGTAAGGCCCCTCTGAGTTGTGAATCACGTTCACCTGGGCAGCTGACATTTAATCAATAAACATCTGAACTGTTGCCATGACCCTGAGCCATTGGGATTTAATTTGCTTTCCACACACCAACCTCTGCTGCAGGACCCCCGCGGATTTCCGAGACAAACCTCCCGTCACCTGTGGTTCATTTCAACGTCCAGCCAGCAGATGAAAATAAAAAATCTCATGCTCTGTTTTTTGCAATACAAATAATCAAATGTTTCTCGCAGTGTATGGCAATAGGGCGTAATCAGACCTGTGTCAACACTTCAATAACAATGAAAAGAATTACTGTGATATGCTGATTATGATATGAAAGATTTTCCCTTGTTGTGCAGGTAGATATTGAATTTACTTCTATTCAACAGCACTAGACTCCCTGTAAAGAGTCTAACTGATGACAATTTGAGCTTCACAATTTTTGCATAGATGGTGCAATATCAATGTCTACATGAGTAAAGTTCAGTTATTTGCTTCAGATATACTCGCAAAGGACAGATCTCTGGAACATGATATAATATGGCCATACAGCAATGAGTTCATAGATGTGGCATACATGAATCTTTCACCTCAATAAATATTTAATCTTTTCCTTGAATCATTTAAAGCAAAGCCCTTTCTGTTGTTCTTCGGGCAACATGTGCATGCACTGTACATGGTTTTATCTCCACTTCTCTGTCCCAGCCTCCCAACCCCCTCTCTCCCTCTCTCCCTCTCTCTCTCTGTCAGTTGGACAAGCAGCTCAGTGGCCCTGAAATATGGCACATTATGCCGCTCTGTTGATCATCGTTCAGCGTTACACCCTGAATCTGAATGCAATGTAAATGATATGATGATTCCCTCTAAGGCAACATTAACTTTACTACGGTTAAGCTTTCTCAAGTGCAAAGGTTGACTCCATGAGACAATGAAGCAAACAGTAGAGTTCACTCTGACTTAATGCAGTGGTTGTGTGAGCTGATGAACACATAATATCCAAAGCATCGTTAAAAATGGGACAACACTATGCTCATGAGATCTAATGACTATTGAATGATTATTTTAATTAATAGGTTGGCATATAACTTTATAACACTAAATCTGATTTGTTAGTGAGTCTGTTTTGCTCTCTACTTAAAGGAGTCAACTGGAGGTCATTTATGGTTTCCGGCTGACTGGGTATGCATATGTGGAAAGAAACACTAGAATATGCATGACTGCTATTAACTTCATGTTTAACCAGTCTTGCTCTTAGCTTTGCCTTGTATCATGTGTGACTTAAAACAACATACACATACTGTAGTTCATAAAAGGTAAAACTCAAAGCACTGAATATAAGAAATATGCTGTATCGTTGATAAATGTATCATTCAAGCCAAAACCCAGCTCAAAGCCTATTTAGAGTACATTCAATCTAAGCATTTGTCTCCTGCTGGGGAAAATGCTGTACATCAATAGTGAGGTGTTAACATACACTTGAAACGCATGAATTGTTATTCTAATCTAGTTTCACTCTAAACCCTATAATTTCTTGCCACGTAAATTATTCCTTCCATCTCCCAGTTTTAGCGCACAAAACAGAAAATGGTGCCGTTTATTACATCTCTGTTGACTGTCATCATTGAGTGTTATTATTTTTCCATCTAGCTGCTCACTATGCTAATATCTCCATCGACACATTGCATATGTTAGGTTTGTACAACAATTCTATAATCCTGTTCTACATCGCAGCTGAGCTGGCAAAGTCCCAGTGGACTTCAGAGTTTAACACTATTTACGCTCACATCAAAAGCTTGATAATCTAGTTTACTTGCCACTTTCTTGAACTTCATTCATTCAATCAACCTGAGACTGTTTTAACGTTTGCTTTGGACAGTTTTTTGGACATTTTGTTTTGTTTTCCAATAATAAATTAGTAGCATGTGATGTATCTGGCACCCCGATGTCATTTGAAGTTAAGAAGCAAGAAGCAGACATTTCTGACAATCACGTGCAGATTTAAGAGTTGTTATTATGTCTGTAAATTGATTTAGAATAACTGCTCTGATCTCTGTTAAGCTTGCAAAATGTTGTCCTTATTCTAAACCCTGGCAACAAAAGCTTGCCATTGAGTATCTAATCCACATGCAATTTCATACACTATGAGCTCATACTATATATGCGTGTCTGCTGTTGATTGTAATCCCTCTCTTTTCACGGGCTACGTGTGAATCAGGTTCTTCCCTACTCCACTCCAGAAGGTGGTCGTAATGCACTCGAAGTTGTTTGGTAACTGGCAACAAAGGCAGAGGTAGAATAAGCTGTGTACTTATTCAGTTTTGTTACAACAAGCAGTTATCAATAATAACTACCCATAAAGAGGCACAAACATGGATGAATTACATTTCTGTAGTACTAGTGAGAGAAAAGTTTTACTCTTCAGGCTGTCATTCATGCGCACCCACATGATTCAATAGTTGAAACCTCAAGCAACAGGGAAAACACCACTTAGTGTAACTTCAGTACCACAGTGGACAGACCCTACAAGTAGCTTTTTCCACAAACCACTTAAGACTACAAGAGTTTTTTTTTAAAATCCTACACAGTTTTAAAATCGGGTTGCACATCAGGAGAAACTTCACAGATGTTCCTCCCTTTAATATCAAACATGCACACACTACAAGATTTGACAATAGTGTCTCATCACACACACTACAGGATATTATTAAGATTATCGTGCCAGAGGGACAGATGCATCACCTCACATGATATTGCATGATCTCATGGAGAATCAGATGTAACAAAACGGAGACTGGTGTGGTGCAACAACTTGCTGTAGTAGTGTAATGTAGTGCTTTGTAGTAAGGAAAATAAATGACTGGGGAGATTTTAACTGTCAGTTTTCATCTCTTTCAAGTATTAGTATGTTAGTCAATGTGAGCCTAAAGGGCCAGGAGAGTAAACATCCTTGTTTATCGGCTGCTCCGGGACTAACAACTCCTTGCAGACTTGGCTCTCTCTCATTGGCTGTTTTGATCCCACTCAGGAAGTACCGATGTAATCATCCAAATTTTAACTTAATATTATGTTTGAAATTATCAGAGTAGTCATGAGAGCAGTTCGGGAGGTTTAAGACTTGATCTATGAACTCCTCACATTATTAGATAATCTGGGCCAAACATCAGTACTAACCAATGTCCTGGAGCAGATATCTCCTCTGATTGTGGGGAGGGGTGAATCAGGAATAATTTAGCCCAAACCTCCTGCACATGAGCCAGCTTTACTGACGCAGATAAACTTGAGAGGACTAAAGATTGTGTAAATGTTATGATGGTGGAATTATACTTCCATTGGCATCTAAACATCGGGAACTGTTTATAGTTCGGCATTCACTAACACTAGATAGATATGTCTTGCATTACTAGGACATATTGTGCTTTCATTCACTTGGTCTTATAGAGCAATAAAGAAATGGTTTCTCTTGAACAGGACCAGGAGGTACACCAAGGAACAAATAATCCACCAGCACACAAAACAATTGTAATCTGTTGAGTGGCTGGTAAAAATGTATACTCAAAAATAATTTTGTAACCTGGGGATGACTATACTATAATAATTGAATCCAAAGTAATATTATTATTTACATTATTTCATTCACTGCAATAAACAGTGGAAAGCACGGCAATCAGCGTGTTACTGAAATGCAGAAGATTGACAGTGAGCCTTGCTTTTTTGTTGTCTTTAGCGTCAGCAATCGAGAAAATTATGGTAGAAAACACAAGCGCTCCATGCACTCAACAGTCCAGACACAAACAGCAGATATAAAAAGACAGTGATTTTCCATTTTGTCTATTAAATCCTGTATTCTGCCTTGGTGATATATGTCATCACAATGACTTTAGATTGATGATATCAAAATTTACATTAGACAAGGACTAAAAACATGGGAAAACCAAGAGGAAAATACTCAGGAGTAGGGGTAATTTTTACATGTGGTCACTCTTTTACGTATTGCACTCAGTGTCCAACCTCACACATCCAGTATCTGTATCACTTTTCATGTCACCAGCACCAATAACTAGTGATTGACAAGGTTCTTCTTGAATGTTTGTGGACTGGCCATGGCATCTTTAAATTAAACACAACTTACCTCATAACTTCTGCTCTAGGTTGACTTTGTCGTTGTCCATCTGAACCTCTGATGCCTGTTTTGACAACAAGTATGTCATACTGTGATTTCTGCTTTTTTTCCACTTAAAATAAATTACAATAAAAGACACACATTTGCCATATCAGACTACAGTTCAGTAGAAATTCTCACCTTTTCTCTCATCTCTTGCTGCTTGGTTTGGGCTGTCTCTGCATCACCTTGGACATGTATTGACCACAAATAAGCATCCATATCAATATCATGCCATGTGGGATACATAAAGTCATAGATCTTTGGAAGTAGTCTATCAATTTGTTCAACATTATATTGGTTATAAAGATTGAATGGGTGTTAGGTCAGCATAGTGTATTTGTGGGGCATGAGTTAATAATAAGTATCAAGATGATCCATGTTTGGTTTCAGCTAGCTATGAAGTCATAAATAGTCGAGCAGGTTGGACAACACTGAAGCTAACGTTTTAATGTATCGTTATATCATTTTATACTAACATTATCATTACTATATTAACATTAAAAACTTGCGTACCTTTGCTTGTATCAAACAAGACACAGAGCAGGTAGTTTCTTGACACTGTAGCGTTAATGAAAAACAAAAAAAAGGAAGACGCATTTACGAGTTTAGCTAAGTATCTCCCTGTTTCCAACACTTGTAACTACGACAACCACAGAAGCGTTTGGCTAACCGTTAGTCACTAGTCAACATGGTCGCACATTAAACCGAAACACCGGCGCACTGCGCACTGACCTTGTTAGCAAAACAGACGAGAGTAGTGTGTGTATATGTGTGTGTTCGGCCTGTCATCAAACCGTTTCAGACGTACAGCTCAACGTGCTGTCACTTTTCATGCCGGTCTCACAGTTATAATAAAACCCCAGGCACCTTTGTGCAAACTACACTTTGTAAATCTAATGGGGGAGTTGGCAGCTAACGTAAACTACGTCGTACATTCAAATAAACGCGGGCCGTTCAGGATTGACCAATCAGATCGCTCGTAGGCCGAACCTATATCAATTCAATCCAAGAGTTTATTGTCATAGTCCAAAGGCAACGAAATTGTGTGTGGAGCACAACACAGAGCAGTAGTTACATTTACAAAAAAAGTGCAAGTGCCCCCCTCTCCAGTTCCCATGCATAAACAGACAGGCTCCCCATCCCCATACTGAAAATATGAGTAAATAAATAAATACGTATATCACGTTGCTGTGGTGCTCAGTCAGTCATCTCTTTGGTGAAATGTCTATCACGTATATCACGACTGACTGTCTCTTGATCAAATTAGGTTTGGACTTTACTTAATATATTTTTATTATTGTTAATAATAATAATAAATCTACGTGTTTAGTGAATTTTAGATAATTGTCTCATAAATAACTTTCTTTTGTATGATAGGTACAGTAATTGTAATGGCCTCTCATGCATGCATATGTAACCATGGATATACCAGGATAATCTCAGCTGCAGTCCCAACTACAAATCTGAAAATTAATTTTGCTGGATATATCAGTAGCTGATGAATGGTTGGGCTGTTGTGCATAGTTTTTCTCAGTCAATAGCTTGTAAAGTAAAATTTAAAAAGTAAATTCAAAATAACTATTCTGGTATTTAAATAAACCATAACTTAGACGTCACCTCAGCTAAATAAACTAATCTAAAATTGAGATAGGGTAAGACACAAAATATTATGGCTCCAACAATTTAAAATAATTAGTCAAGGAGTGCTCTGGGGGGATATTGTTAAAGACGTTGCTGTGGTGCTCATTCAGTCATGTCTTTAGTGAAACGTCTCAAAAACAAAATAATAATCCCTTAATTCTTGTGCAAAAATTGACATTTTTCATTAATGGAATGAAAACCTTTCGCCTAAGTGATTTTTATTCACTGGCTATATGCTGTGGAGCTTATACTTTACTTTCTGTTAGTATTTGCCATGAAGGATGTGGGACAGACTGCAACCTGTCTTTTGAGCTTTGCTTGGATATTGCCATATGCTTTTATTGATCAGTATATATCAGTACTCTGTATTTGTGGTGGCATCCACCAGGCAATTAACCGCTGCTGTAAAATAGTTGGCTAAACTACCAAACGGAATATTCCACAACAACAGCAGTCAATAAAAGAATAATACACAGCTTCATGCCAAAGAAAAAAAAACGTTTTGGTTTCAACTGATGAGAAGATGAGCAACTGTTAAACGAATGGTAAGACAGATCAATAGCCCCATCTAATGGTTAAAGAAGGCACCACCACGCCTGATCTTTCTTCCACCTCGTTGGTTGTTGTTAACTTTATGATCCATGAACTGATATCCACTTTCTACCATCCTCTTATCCCAAGGCTGTGTGCTGCTGCTGCCCTCAGCACCACTTGCCTTACCAGGAAAACTTGCAGAGGTATTCAGCCTCTTTAGCTTCATAGTTAGTTTAAGTTTGTGTTAGTTAACTTACAGCAACGTCCTCCTTTGATCTTAAATGCTTTTTAATGAACACAGCTTGCATCTTTTTGAGTCATGCATGCACTGAAGCAACATCTCTAATAGTTACTTGGTTTAACACTTTACTGTCACTCTACTGAACAATTCCATGTAATAGCTTAGATCCATGTCAAATGACAAGACTGACAGACAGGCACATGAATTCACCATTACAGTGGAGTCAGAAGTGGAAATGTCACTTTTAACTGTTTGTGTGTGTGGATGTGAACTGGTATTGGTCACATATGATTCTGATGTGCAGTGTTTTTTACTTATTTTATTGTTGTTGTTTTTTTATAATGCTATTCTCTACTTCATGTTTTTATTGTGTTTTATCTTATTGTGCAGCACTTTGGAAACTTTGTGTTTGCTAAAAATCATGCTATATAAATAAAGTGGACTGGATTGATGTGGTGTGTGTGGTTGTATTTCAGGTCTATATGCGCAAAACCTCTTCTAATGCTACTATTACTGAGATAGATAGATAGTAGCTGTATTATTTATTGACGATTGGCCAAGGAGAATTAGAGACACTCTCAGAGTACATCATAACCTGAGTCGATCTCACAATCTGCCCAACTCATCCTGGTGGAAAGACTTTAAACCACAAGATAACACAACAAATACTATATGCCCAGAATTAGTCAAAGAGAATGTCTTTACTCATGGAGGTGTTATTATCAACATATTCTTCTAGTCTGGAGACACAGATGTCTGTTTACGCAGATTGGAACGTCAACGGCAAGCTATCTATTATGTCTAGGAAGGCAGCAACAGTGTTGAGATATGGTGGCACCTAGTCAAAGACAAACAATTAATACTGCCGAGGACCTCAAGGCCCACACGTGACATTGTGTAACCTAAGGATAGAAAATTCCATAACGATAGATAGATAGATAGATAGATAGATAGATAGATAGATAGATAGATAGATAGATAGATAGATAGATGTGTCATGTTCATATGTGTCAGCGGGAGGTGGCGGTAGTGTGTCTCTTGTGCCAACTTCTTTTTTAAGAAGAAGAAGACGTAGGCTAACAGCACCAGCTGCTAGACGGGATGGTAGCAAGTCAACCCGGGCAGGAGGACTGCTGCTGCTGTCGGAAGGCGGAGGCTCGCAGTGCTGCTGGTGCCAACGCATTTGGATAAGGTAACTAGATGGGAACAGCTTTCTCTGAGAGTAGTATTCACCCATGAGGTCTCAGACGTGAGCATGCGGAGCTCGGTAACTGAAGCTGAAGTTGAACGAGCTGTTCATGACCTGCCATGCTGCCTTCAAGTGCTCCCCGACAACTTCGTCGACCGACGACATGATTTGTAAATATAGCTGTCCACGTAATGACCTCAATATATTAATCAGTCACTTTTAAAGTAACGTTTAGGTTGAATTAAATGTTTTAAGTTTGTCGCAAAAGCCGGTTAACCATTAACCACATACCTGCTGTATAGTGCCTATAATGACCTACTGTTTAAAACACAATGTAGCGTAATTAAGATGTTACAAACTCTCGTGGTAGATATGTGACACTAGTGTATATACACTGTTTCCAAGCTCACACGATCACTCATTACTGATAATAATTATGCAAATTATATATAATAATAATGCAATTTAGAAGTAACATGTCTGGTAACCGTGGCAACAGATATGAAAGTGGTCAGATGTGTTTGTTTGTTTTTTTTGCAGTAAAAACCTTAAAGTGAGCAAAAGAGGCCACTCTTATCTGACAGCAACTCTTGTGACATGTGGGGTCTTGTACTCTAGACCACTGGCTCTCAAACTATGCTACGTGTACAACTTGTGGTACCTGGTGACCTCCCTCTATTTTTAAATCAAATACATTAATACAGACGCTCGTTGTTCTAATTTACAGTATTTCAGTTTTTTTTATTTAGACCATGTCAAAGTCTAGCAAGTCTAGATCATACTCACTATGATATTATTTACAGAGATCCAGCATCTCCCGAGAGGCGGATGCACAGCAGCAAGAAAAACGGTGATATGAAGTAATAAAATTTGTAGTGGACGCCAGGCAGGACCACAGCAGCCGCCTCGACCAATTACCAGAGTAGGTGTAGCTACAATCCGTGACAACCTGCGAGATGAGAAAGCAGAAAACCTCTGGCGAAGAAGTTAGTAACATGCATTAATGTGACGAGTCCCCCGGCAGTCTATCCAGATGGTTTAGGACTCACCTGAGCCAGCCATAAATATAAGCTCTATCAAAAAGGGAAGTTTTAAGCAGACTTTTAAAGGTGGAGAGGGTGTTTGCCTCTAGAATACAAACTGAGAGCTGGTTTCACAGGAAAGGAGCTTCATAGTTGAAGGCTGTCTCCCATTTTATTATCAAAATATTATAAAATATAAGGGGGGAAAATGCTGCATAAGGGTTTGTTTCACAACAATGATCAGTTTGCTGTACATAATTCTGCTTATTACATGGCTACTTAGTAGAGAAATCAATTATCATTTTAAATTGATTTCATGGATTTTAAAATAATTTTATGACTTTTTCTGTGGTCAAGCAGAGCCCATTATCAAAACTACTTTCATAACAATAGTCAGTTATTCACAGCAGTCTGCGATACACAAATAACAGACCGTAAACTGCCATAATGAACTAACCATTGTCGAGGAAGCAGAGGTAAACTGAATGCTTCAAAATCACTGCAGCCAAACGAGAAACATTAGGAAGAGAAGCCAAACGTAATACCTCTTTCCCCACCACATTAGCTATGCTTCTTGAAGTTGGTTCCATTTAGGATTCAACAACAGCGAACAATAAATCTTATTAAGAATAAACTTCCTGTGTGAACTGTCCGTAACTGAAGAGGGTTGGCCTTTGCTACTGTATTTTAAAGTCTGTGTAAAAGCAATTTTTTTTTCAAAATGCATTAAATATGTTGGAAAATAGTTGCTGAAAACACATGAAAAATGTGAACAATATATTACTGAAATGTGGAGTTAGAGGTTAAAACAGGTTTTTCACCAGTTTTCAGTCCAGGATTTTGTGGGCTCCATGACACACTGAGGCCACCCTCACCCCTAGCAGAGAGATGTGTGAGAGTGTTTCAAAGTTAGTCATGTCATTTTCTGAACTCATCTGACACGTTTCAGTCACTTCAAAATTGCTGCTTGACTGCTCCCACGAGTGGATATGGCTTCTCCACATTCAGCGGGCACACCCCTACAGCCCTGGAGCTGAGAATACTGCTCATTTTTACCTGATTTTGACACCTAATTTTATAAATGTTTTATTTTTAATCATTCAAATTTAGTTGGGTGGTAAATAACACTTTCTTCTTTGGTCTGACAAAACTTAGAACACATATTTTCTTACTTTATTCTTGCTGGAACTTGCTAGAACGTAATATTTACTGAGTTTAAAAAATTCTAGACTGATAGACTGCTGGATCCAACGCAACAAAATGCCAGTGATGGAGAGGAAGCCCATCTGATTTTGCTGCAGACTTGCCTGCACTTTTAAACAGGTTTCTAATTGAAACTGTTATTTCTTTATTCTTTCACTCATAAAATGGTTCTCATACATGAAAGGTAGCTAACTAGTGGCTGTTAGTAAGACCAGTGCAAGTAGATCAACAGCGGCTATTGGACGGTTGAGCGGCATTCAGATGAAGCCGCCTATTCAAGCTGGTCGGGCCAACGTCTACAGTTTAGCCTCAGCAGATTCAGTGAAGATATAAGACCGGGTCAAGCTGCCAAGTATCTGCTTTTTGTTTGGGTGAGTGTAGGATTCAAAGGCAGATTAAGGGTGTGTCAGTTCAGGGGTAGAGAATGGTGTCGCCTCTCATGGGGTCTAGTAGATTTATGATTGCGCTGCCAGATATCCACTGTTGGGCCAAAACATCATTTAACATAAATGCTTGGCTTCCACAGGAATCCTTTTGGCACAAAAATGTCGTTTTGTGCTTGTGCTGGACACAGAGGAGAGATTTAGCATCCAGCAACTATGTGTCATTTTTTCTAGACTTGTTCATCTTGAATAAAGAGCCGCTCACATTTCACTCCTGAGTCTTTCTTTTCAAAAAGACAAAAAGAAACCCTTTCTGAGCAAACTGCACGCAGTTACACAAGACGGAGCAGAGGCTAGATAGACTTATATACATGTCTTGGCGGGAGTTATGTGATTTATTTTTATTGTATCCTTGTTTGTATCCTTGGACTCACAGGCTTGTGTTTCATCATGCGGCGGGGAGAACACGGTCCACGGGCTTTCCAGGCCCCAGTGGATGTCCATGCCAGTGCAGATGGCCAGGTTTACATGTTCAAGAGAAGGCCGAATGAGTCCACCGTGTCCTCAGATGATGAGGAGTTCAGTGTCATGGAGATGAGGCCACAGGTTTACCAAGAGCAGGAGCAGGACAGACTGAGGAATGTCCAGCTGCTGGAGCGGGAGGTGTTAGACGGTGACAATCTCAACAAGCTGGCACTGCAATATGGCTGCAAGGTAAAGATTTTAGGCACATCTTTTTAAATTTCTGGTTTCTTCAGTGGCATATAAAGTGTTAACATTTATCTACCTTCATTCCTGTCTCTGTCAACAGGTGGCAGATATAAAGCGTTTGAATAACCTCATGCAGGAACAAGATTTATTTGCACTGAAGTCTATCAAAATACCTGTTCAGAAACACAGCTTTTTAACCGAGACTTGCACAGACCTAAGTGACCCTCAAGAAGAAATGCCACATTCATCATCAGCTACGCCAGCGAAGCCTCAGGACAAAGCCAGAGCCCAGCCACATCTACAGGAAGTCACGGACTTTCTAATGGAGGTGGACCACGATATAGAGAAACTGATTCAGACCACGAATGATCAAGATGAGGATTTTTTGGATAACTCAGAGAAACGGCAAAGGTTTGGTTTCAGAGGACAACGCCTGACTGGCCACGGTGCAGATTGGGGCATCCAGTGGTGGAACGCTGTAGTCGCCATGCTCCTGATAGGCATCGTCCTGCCGTTGTTTTATGTCATTTATTTCAAAACAAAAGATAATGGAATAGTTTTACCGACAGATGGTAGCGGTGGTATGCAGTCATCCAATACCTCAGGGACACACCATAATACAGGAGAACGGAAGACTTTTCAAGAACCAGGATAGTGCAGATTTGAGTCCCAGAAAACCAGAGTAATTATATAAGACAGTTGGGTTAGATGGTCTCTGAAGTACGTGACATTCAAGATGAAGCCAAATTTCTTCACATCTCTGTGCAATACCACCATGTCTCTAGTTTCCAACAGTGAATTTTAGCTTTTAGTTCTGTGACGCTTGACTCAAATACTTAATGAATCATCTTGAAGTGAAGGTAAATCACTGCAAACTCTTTGTGACAGTTTAGGACACTAACATTTGATCTAACCGCTTTTATATAGAGTATACTTTCATGAAATGTTACTCTTGATACTGTTGATCATTCATTTGCTTTGGATTGCAGTTCCTCCGCTACTGTTGATATTTCTTTGTCGGTTTTACCACAACCTGCCTATGCACCAGTGCCTGTTGTCAGCAGTCATCAACGCATCTAGTGACATATCAGTGTTATATATCAGGTATCTATTGCAATACAGTTAATATATTTTTAAATTTTTGCCTAAAATCTAATGGGAGATGAATTTTTATTCCCCTATTGCCAAAACTGTGTGAGGTTAAACTATATTTGAAATGAGTTTGAGCATTATTTGTGTGCCTTATTTGATGTAACTTATTTTTTGCATCTGTGTGTTTATTGTTAAAGTGATAGTTCTGGTATTTTGAAGTAACTTTGTATGACGTACAATGATGCATAGTTGGTGTAAGGTCGGCGCAGCTTTGGAGAAACACAAATCCCAGCACAGAAGCAGAGACCTATGCACTGATCTTAACATCCTTATCATTTAATTGTGAGCCATATTTAGATTTTCACCACTTTTTTCAGCCTTTTTCATCTGTGCTAACTGTAGAACTCATTGTATTACACCGCAGATCAGCTGTTTGGATCACACAGCCATAAAAAACACAAGCATGTCCCTTCATTAGAAAAGTGAAGTTTGATTTCAGTCTGATATTTTCAGTGTAGTGTAAAGTTAAACATATGTTAAACACTGCCGTCTACTGGACTAACTGCATAAGAACCTCATACAACCGCACTTCAAAATACTCAAACTCTCCTTTGAGTTATTGCCATGTCCATCATGCCTTTTCTCTGGGTCTGAATACAGCGCCAAACGTGTAAACTGTGTTTACAGTCCGAATTTGGTGCAAGATATTTGTTATTGTTTCAACTTGACACCTCACCATCTTCAGAATACAAGATGTTGCATTGTACAAGCTCCCTGAATTAGTTAGTGGGATATTAGAAAGTGCCTTAAACCTTCCTTGTCAGAGTTATATAGTATTGCATAGTCGATCTTACATTGTTTGATTGGTACTTAAGTCCACCATGAACAGATGGTGAATGTGTGAGTGTTTTTCAATGCACTTTTTAAAGTCTGAAGTATTTTAATTTAATGAAACTGGGAATGTCATTTTGTCGACGGATTTTTCAAACATTGAAGTCAGTTTGTAAACAATTTTAGACAGAAATTTTGATGGATGTGCAAGAATGGTTTTATTCAGCATGTTCTTTGAATACAAACTTTACAGTGTGAAAGTGTCTCTGACATGTTGATGTCTTTGTTTTTTTGTGACTTCTTTCCTCCAAGGTTATTTTTATCACACTTGTTTGTGTGTATCAGGGTTGGGCACACATGTACGCTGATGAAAATACTTCTACCAAATATCCAACCATATATGCATACATATAATGTGGAGCTATAGTTTGTACTTTGGCAGTAGCTTTGAATACAAGGTTTATTGTGTGTGGTTAGTTGAAATACCCTCAGTTGCCACAAGATGGCAGGATGCACAGTG
This sequence comes from Larimichthys crocea, assembly GCF_000972845.2. Taxonomy (NCBI): domain Eukaryota; kingdom Metazoa; phylum Chordata; class Actinopteri; family Sciaenidae; genus Larimichthys; species Larimichthys crocea. Next base: position 17,864,815 of record NC_040031.1, on the reverse strand, counting down.
TTTCTGTGTGTTTTTGCAGAGGTAGTCATACTGTACAAATTTTCTTGACAGCTCTTGAGTCAAATTGCTTGCAGGATGAATATATGGTTTGTTACATAGATTTTTGAATTACAAGAGATTGTCTAAATAGTTTTAAATGATGATAAACAATGGCAGCTAGTGAACCAAACATACCAACACTCAGAACTTGAGCTTGCAACTTGGACAGTTATGGACAGACAATCATGCAATCTCTTGCTAATCCTGAGGATGTGAACTAGTGCTGGTAGTTTGAACACAATTTCTCTTTATATTTACTTTAAAATTCAAAGTAGACAAACACAGTAATGGAGCAACAACCGCAGGTGCAACAGGGATTTTGAAACATTTGTTAAAGAGTTACATGACCCACAGAAGTTATAGATTGATGTCAAGTCTTGCTTGATTTGCCATTGAGAGAGAAGTCTTCACTTCTTAGCTTGTCGCTATCCTTACAAGTTGAAATGTTCACTATGTATTCACTCATTACACAGTACGTTTTTTTAAAATTTATAAATCAGTGACGAACACACAAGACACCGTCAACATACAAAGTAAAATGAAATATGATTTCAGACTGTCACACAACCACCAGGACTATAAGGTCAAAATTAATCCACTCCTGTGCAAGTCATAGCACAAGATCACCTCTGGAAGCTTGTTGTAGCAGGGTCTGATCCCGGATATTCTGGCTCAGGGATAGTACTGTGTACTGAAACAGCTGTATATTAGCCAAAATCACTGTTTAAGACGTGTCCTAATGAGACAGTTTAACTGTTGTAGGAACTTAAAAGGACAGGGACAGCTGTAAAGGTCAAAAAGTTTGTGAATATGTGAAGCTTGTGAAGGTCAGACAGTAATCTGACAACCTATAGGTGAGAGGAAAAACAAGCTGCATTAGAAGTCTCCAATTCTCCAGAATTAAAGTAGTAGTTTAGCTCTATTGCTGCAGAGGCTCTATTCCTTTTATTATTCCATGACCTGAGACCCTCATCTCATAACTACAGCTCACGAATCCTGCTCTGATCTAGCTCCAGGCCGCACAGCCCTGGCATCTCGCCAGCTCCCAGGCTGTGTCTTATCCTACTGTTGATACATGCCCCCACCAACCCCCTCCTTTTTTTCCCTTTTACCTCCAACCTGGACACTTCTACTCCCTGCCTTTCTTTATTTGATGAAATCCATATCAAGTCTGCTCCTGTAGAGGACAGCTTTACTCAATATAATCAGATTCTTGTTTTTGACAATCCAAATATGGTGTGTCTGATTAGCGTTGCTGTGAGATTACACTCCTGTACAGCATTTGACTTAAAGGTAATAAGAAACAAATACATTAAGAGGGCTTCTGCTTGTATTTAAGGTGGAAATATATTAAACTACTATATCTATGCATGTGTGTGTTTCGGGGTGGGTGTCAGAGAACGACTGGCTTCAAATCCAACATATTTTTAGGGGGTAGAGTGTGCTTTTATGAAGGCTGGGGCTGAGGCGGAGGGGGCTTTCCCCTTGAACAAAGCACAACCATCCATACAGTTTTGGGTGGAGGGTAAATAGAGTGAAAAGATTCACAACCAACCCGAAGCTCTGCAGCTTTAAGAAGTTTGCACACTTGAGCAGCTGGCAGCGAGCCACTTGGCCAACATAAACAGCCCTAATCCTTTTTCCAAAGAGCTTTCAACACTCATCTCTCTGGCACATCGGCCACTGACTCACTCTCTCTCTGCCTGACATTCCTGTCTGTTTGCAGCTCTGCAGAGCCGTCACCAGGAGGCACTGTGATCCTTATAATGTCCATGCTGTTAGGTTTATGCTGTTGATCATTATTCACTGCTAAGGTATGTGCCTTCCTTTGATTTTCCCCTGAAGCGAAACAGGTCTCAGTTTTCACTCTTTCTTAGTGGGAATGGAGGCTTAGTTTCACGATGTCATGTTGACCCGAAGCCCACAGAAGTATGGGTTGTTCCTGAAATTGGTGTTGACAAAAGCAAACTGGGGAATTTTCATATGGTTTCTATTCTTCACCTCCAGACACTTTCATTCAAATCAGCTTTTTTGGTGAAAGGTTAACAGTAGTTTTTCTTCTAATGTTAAAAATAAGTATTAGATAACAATTCAACTAACATTCAGTCCAGTTTAAATATTAAAGTAGGTTATGTAAATGTATCAAATAAAAGAAAACATGATTGTTAGATTTATAAACAAAAATGCAATCTACATGATTTATGTGTGAGTGAGGCTATGGTCTGTTTCTGTGGGGGCAGGGAGATCCAGGGTTTTGATTTCCTCTGCTCCCGGGGGGATTTGGCAGACACAGGGTAATTTGTAGTGAAATTTCCAGCACAGTTTGTTTTGCAGGTGGCTGAGAACGAAGGCAGGGCGTGGTGGGGAATGAGAGAAGCAATTTGCTGTCTGTGGGCTGTGAATGTGTGTATTGTTGCACAGCAGTAGGTTTAGTGTTGTGCTGGTATGAGCTATGGTCAGGGCTGGACTATGGAAGGGAGGCAGCCGTAGACATTCACGAACAAACCAAAACCACAACTGGTGCTTATGTTGAAAAGGTGTTTAATAAAATACGTGTTTCATTTAAGAAAGAAACTATCTTTGTCTGTCCATTTTGCTAAAAGAAGTTACTAGTCTTCACTCCTATGAGCTTGAAAAGACTGTCAGTTTGACACAGGAGTCACAAAAAGGGGGGAAAAAAACTATTTCAATCTGTGAAAGAGGTCACATGACAAAGCAACATGAGTATGTATTCGAAGGTTCTTGCCAAAAGACATTTCAGTCTCACAGTCGTCGGAGTGGATTCAATTAAAAACTCTTCTCTTTGAATCCCCGGCCAGGATTTCGATGTATAAATCCATGCCAGATGTTACAGCGCCACTTGAAGAACACACAAGGTGTCAAAGAAAGAGCTCAGATTGTTTCATTTGTTTTTATCTGCGTATCTTTAGAAACAAATATGCTGTTGTGATATCAAAAGTAATCTACCAGAGAAAACAGAAAGTATGCTATCAAGGAATTTTCAATATTCCTTGATATAATACCGTAATAATATGGGATTTTTTTGTTGTGGTCTTTGCAGTTGAATAATGAAGAATGCATAATATATTATATGCATGCTGTATGTTATCCCTTAAGTCGGGCTGTGTAAATAAGGGATCATCTGGAGACACAGCTGGCTGGAGAATGTGATGTCCTGTCAGTCATGTTCCTGCAGGGGCGGCTGTTTTTCTTTCGCCCCCACTGTGGAGGAACCAATTGTGCAGCACCTGTTTTACATTCCAGCCGAGGTTTGAGGGGTCTTCAGCTGCAGGACGATCCAAGTCAAACTACACAGATATGAAGAGAGTAAAGTTATATAGTGTTTCATTATTGTTGTCTCTTGAATCCTTGTGACAACTCTCAGACATCAGTATGTTTGACAGGTACTAACCGCACAAATCAGCTTCACAGACTATTATACACTCTATATGTTGTAAGAATATAATTCAACTGTACACATTTAGCATGAGGGCATTTCACTAAACGACAAATCATTTGGTCATTTTCATGCTGTACCTTTAGTAGTCATAATCTTTAGTGGTGTTAGTGAAGAAGAACATAAAACCAGAAAGTCAAAATGTCACAGATTTAAATTATTATACTTAATTTACTGTAGTGAAAACATAAACAAGACTTTAAATCATGTACGCTAAGAATTAAATGAAAATAAAAACTGTTTGAAGATGTGTTCAACATACACGTCTGTCTTGTTGAAATGTCACCCCAGTGTTTTGGTAATCAAAAACGTAGACTAAAACCAAAAAACATTTTATCCTCTATTGTTGCATGTGCTGTACATCTGCAGGCTTTCCAACTATGTCCCATGTTCCTTATTCTCCAATCATTTCCATGTGAAGTTTGATATTGTCAAGCATTATAGTCAAATGATTGTTGTGATAAGATGATTAGTTGGGCTCTTTTTTGATACATCAATTACTGTGTTAATTTTTTTTTAAATACATAATCTACAGAAATCCAATTATAACAAACACTTAAGTTTCTAAATGTAGTGTGCATATAAATACTGTAACTGTGGTAGTTCATTCACTTATTGTTGCTTCTGATACTTTTATGATTGTGCTGACATTCCTTGTTTTTCAGTGTTGCCTGACGTACTCAGGTACTGTACCAATATATTCCTGTATAGTTTTACACCTTCAGTGTTACTTTAATCTACAGAATAATTTGTAGTGTACAAGACAATATTATACTGCTCAATATATAACGTACATTACAAAATCTCTAAAGCTGATTAACATGACGTCGACTGATTCGGCTCTAGGTTTCCCTCTCCCTTCTTTTTTATACAAGGCAGTAAATTTGTTTTACTCACGTTTGCAGAACTGGGTCAAGAAGTGAGACGTTTTTGTTAGTGTGTCAGCACTTTAGATAACCTTTCAAAAAGTCTAACTGTATCTTATCTTAAGTGGCGTTGCTCAAGCCCTCATATAAACCTGCTCTCCTTTGTGTCCTTGTTAGCTGCGAAGGACAATGTAAAATGTTGGCAGGAAGAAAGAATCTGCTGAGACAGGCATGGATGAAGAGGGGATAATAGGTTGGACATGCTTCTCTAAATCACTGGATGAAACTCAACTGGGCACCTGCTTGGCTTGAATAAGCACAACAAGACGTAAACAGGAGGCTCGATATGGACTTTGAGTACTCTGATTGCATATTAAAGCTGCAATGCTGATGAAATTAACCCCTTACCTGCAACCTCCTTATGTGGCTTAGTATACCTGTCATTTCCAGTAGATGAAGGAGTCAAATACGTTTCTACATAATATCCTCCCTTCAGTCCAATCCACGACAAACATTTAAATATATCCTGTGGTTATTAGAAGAGCAAATCAGGTGTAAATCGAATGAAACGATACTGAGTGAGTTAAAATTTTCAAAGGATGATTTTTCTCTTCTCTTCCAGTACCTTGTGGATGCCAAATTAAACACCTTAAAATCATTGGGTTTTTAAATAACCGGGCAAAGAGACCATTTTCCCTTTCTATTTTCAGCCCTTGAGACATTTTCAAGGTCTTAACGTAAAATCAGGCCTCTTGATCTAAACTGCAGAACTATGTGCGAAACAGCTGTGTCAGACCAGGTGCAGTCTGTTCAGTTCTCCAGTCTCAGGCACAATTTATACCATAATTCCTGGCAGATAATTCGTAGCTACCCATTGCCAGATGAACACTATTAAAAGTGGATGGTTTCTAAACTGGAACTGGAATGTCCCGTCACACTGGTGGGGGATTCCTGTTATTAACAGACAATTCTTGTCCTGTGGTTTTACCCCAGACAAGGACTTTTGTGAAAAAAAATGGTGGGGGGATAATGCAAGTATGCACTGTAGCAAGCGTTAATGATATGAAAATCCTCCGCTGTGGCCTTCATTCAAGTTACATCACACCAAATGTATTGTTAACAAGTGGAACAATGTTGTGGACATATTGTGAAAACACATTATAACAGTAATTATGCCAGGAGACAAACATCACCCCAAGCACCCCAGCTGTGAGCCCAATACAGCAATTTGTTTGGAAGATGGGTAATGAAAACCACTTGGTGCTGGACTCCATAAATTGTGTCAGGGTTTGGAGGTTGCAAGGCTCACTACTCTGCTCATCCCTCTGAAGTACTTGAAAAACATTCATTGCACGTCACGCTGAGAGATGCCGAATTTCCTGCCATTCCCAGATGTTCCCGTGCAGATGTTCTCAGAGGAGTCTTTCAAAGGAAAAGTTATTTGCCTGCAAAAAGCTGCGCTCATGTTTGCCGTTGCTCACACGTCTGTGCAAAAGTTGCCGTTTGTAAATCATTCGACATAAAGTCGTGTCTGAAAAGCACCAGATTGCACAAACTGCCACATGGAGTGAACATAATGGGAAATAAACCTGCGTAAACTAAAAGCAGACATTTTCAGCTTCCATTTTGTATAAATAAGAAGTGCTTAATGTGTTTTTGGCTGTGTGTGATTGTATTTACACAGCACAGAACAGAAAATAATAAGATTTGCATGAATATATAGATTAATAATGTATCCAAAGTTAATTATTTAACATAGTTTGTTTCCAATATTGGCCATGACCAGAATACATCATATCCTAGGGCTGCATTTTATACTTTACTGACATCCAAGTGGTGGGTAGTGACTGTCAGGCAAAGCACCACTGAATGGCAAGGTCAAACGAAGTTGATCAAAACATGATAGAGGACTTGGTCAACAATGAGAACGGACACAGGGAACAAGCATCTATCTCTCATCACAGGGTTCACAAAGCTGCCATACATGGGGGAGCACTCATCAGTCCGCTCCCTTTGGCGAGTGGCTCCTGATCCAAGGCCAGATAAAGACACAGCAACAGATCCTTTATACTTCAAGACTGAATTGTAGCCTTGACGATTATTTGGCACTGGGGAGACAAACAAAAATTGCCTGTGGAAGGACTGATGTGAGAACTGACCTCGAATCACTGCTCTTGTTCTGAAATGCTAGATTGATGCCAGAATATGCAGACTTGAGAGATGTAAACTGATCTCTGTGTTTGTGTGTACACAGTCTGGTTGATCGGTCATTAACTGTGCTTGCAGTCTACGGATGCAAGCAGATCTTTAGGCAGATTGCAACAATCGAAGCCACTGACTAAGGCCAATGGGTTCAGTTTTGTGTGCTCTTCTGCATGTGAAATGGAAAACTAACAGCAGCAGGAAAATCAGGGGGGTCAAGGATGTGCAGTCCAATTTACTACAGCTCTTTTAATCTAACTCAGCCCTTCTTGTGGTCAGTGCTCTGTCATAAATCAGAGCATCACTGTCTTATATTGATCTCTATAGCGGTTGTTCTGACACTTGAATTGAAGAAAGGTGCAGCAGAAATATTGGCTTTGTTGGTTTGACTGACAGACGATCGTGATGTTCAAAAACACCGTCCATCAGAGCTTGACATGTAAAAAATTAAAAACACACTTCTCTGTTCTTGATTCAACAAGACAAAGAGTCCACTACCATGTTACTGTCTGTGCTTTATGGTCAAGGATGCTTTGAGCTAAATGATATCATTAGGCTAATGTTGCTTATAATGAAAATCACATCATATGCTAAGGTTTGGCACGTATAAAGCGAGTTATTCACTCAAGAATATGGTGATGCAAACAGTGAACAGAACATTTTTCAGCAAATTTTTTACCTTGTGTTCTGTTGTGTTACTGTAACAACTTTGTAGTTGCCATCTCCTCAGCTTGAATATAGTCGACATTTTTTTTAGTTCAGAGGCTCGCCATACAAACATCACTTTATTTCAGGCATCCATGTGTTTCTCAAGGCAGATACACAGGGACACATTTAGATCAGAAAGTCAGTAAAATCCACTCAGAGTTATCGACTTGCAATAGATTGCAGCATAAATTGAACGTACAGAGGAAACTGATGGGAATGTCATTATTTTTGCAGGTTTTTCTATCTTAAATATCTCTTCCAAATGTCATAGCAGTCCATAAGCCTTTAAAATCCATCCTGGAGGGACAGAAAAATGTGAAGACCAAGTCATTACTACTTGGGAAAAGATAACCAATGTGCCAGGAGAATGTGAGTGAACTATATGACTGAGCCACAAAAATATTTTAAGTAGGTCACTAACATGTAGCCTGTCAAACATTTTAGGAGCATGCTATTGGGAAATGATAATATCTTTTTGTTTTGTAATCACTGATACAAAGACACAATATGTGGTGAAGTACCTCTCCTCGATATCCGCTAAGTATTTTATCAGCTCTGATAAAGGATAGAAACCTCTGCATCAATGAACTCAGTTAGAAGCCGAGCTAATCAACATTTTTTAACAGTGCGTGTAGATGCTCACCACTTCAATAGCACCAAGATAGCAATCAGGATTAGTGGAATATGCCCCTTGAGAAATGTAAGCACACTCTTCGCCCTGTGCCTCTCCGCTCTCTGATAAACACACAAGCAGCCCCAGACTTGTGTACAGAGAAAGATCATAGACTGCTGCTGAGCTTCAGGCTTGCTGCGGTCTGTCTTAATGCTGTAGATGCTCCTAAATATTCAAACAAAGTCGAGCATGCACAGGCTTTTATTTTCATTAGTGTAAACGAAAGATTTAGAAACTTGGAAAATATTTCACAGGAGTCCAGAGAGTGTTTTCTTCTTGTTCCCATTAGGAAATAAAATGAAGATGGAAATGTGTTTTTCCAGCCTGCGAATATACGTCTCAAATGACATCACTTTACACGTATACACAAGCCTAAAGATCTATACTATAACTAACTATACATACAGTGACTTTAGAACTAACTCCATGATAGATAGGAAAATAAGGAAATACATGCCATGAGAACAACCTAAAACTGATATTAATATTAGCTGGTTTGACTAACTGAATGGAGACAGCGATTACGCCACATGTTCGTACTAACATCTATTTATAGGCATAATCTTGATGACTTCAGATTGGAGAAACACTTGCCTGACTTGTGCCTTTAATTCAATTGTAATATGATGACTTACTCTACGAATGTGCCATAAGATCACACTTACTCATTTTCTCCTCACTCTGGAAGTGATATGAGTTTCCTCGTGTTGATATGTTTTTCTGACCTGATTTGCGCTCCCATGGATACAGCTGCAGTGGGGAATGGAAAACATGATTCCCTTCTATGCTTGGAGGTACGTAGTACACAGACTGCATGTGTGTGTGTCAAAGTCATGACAATGAAGCCTCCCAACACACTGTAACCTGATGCAAAAGGTCAGACTTTGTTTTACACTTGAAAACACGTTCACATTGGTGGCTGGTAGCTTTTAGTTTTTTTAGCTTTTTAGCTCCATGTACTGTAAATACTCCCTTGTAGTACTTTCATAACGGTGTCAGTCAGGCAGTCTGTCAGTCAGACTGGCAAGTAGTAATTGAAAGAGTTTAAGGCTGTCTTCTTTGACAAGATTGTGCAGCTGAAAGGTAAAGGTCTGAACAGTAAATAAACACAAGGAAGAGACTGGCTGCTGACTGACGATAGTGTTTCATGTGACATATCTTTCATCAATATAAACTCATTGTTGTGGTGAACCTTGGCTTGACTTCTTGCTTCTTAGCTTGGCTTGAGAAGGCGTTGGCAGTGTTCTTGAGACTTGTAAAGAAAGGCCCAGGACTAGTTCTTCTACGTGACGTAGGAGGCAGTTTTATTTACTTCTTCATTGTACTTCTTTGTTTTTAATTACAGTAGTGATGTGGTTCTAGGGATGGCAATATTGGTTAGCTGGTCAATGCATCACTTTGGTTCAAATTGAAATATCTCAACAACTAGTGGATGGATTGCCATGAATGAATGTACAGACATTCACGGTCCCCAAAGGATGCATCCGAATGACTTTGGTGGTCTCCTGACTTTTCCTCTAGCGCCACCATTTTAGGTCAAATATTTTGACAATGTCATTTTGCACACGCACTTGTTTTCCCCTCAGAATGAAACAACTTAAAAAGGACCAGTGTGTAGGTGTAGTTACTGATTGTAACCTGTCGCCTCACCCTCTCCTTCCTAGCATGAAATTACTGTGGTGGCAAAACTGGTGAAAACTGTGAAAGGCCCTACTTCAAGTCAGTGTTTTGTCAGTTCTGGGCTGCTGTAGAGACATGGCCGTTCAACATGGCGGACCCCAGAGATGAGGATCTGCGGTGTCTTGATATAAAAAGCTCCTTCCAAGGAAACAAAAACATTATTATTTTTATTTTCAGGTGATTAAACACTAATGATAGCAATATTAATGTGTATTTTTTTTTCAATTTCTGTCATATATGTGAATAAAGATCCCTAAATCTGGACCTTTAACTTTTCATCTAGCACCACAAGTAGTATTTTTAAGGATGTGTTAGTGTTTTAAGTTAAATTAAGGAGTTCATCCTTTAAATTTAATCTCAGAATCTCTAATTAATTAATTAGATTAAAATACCTATAATCAATAAATTAACCCCTAAAACTAATTCAAGATCAGAACTTTCTGTTTACAACTTGTTTGAGAGGTTCTGGGCGGCTCCGGCTTCAGCCTCTTCATTTTCACCATATGGTTCTCCCTGACAACCAAGAGGTATCCGAGGTGTCCTCTAAGCCCCTGCGGGTCAGACCATTGAAGCCCCTCTCAGCACAGCAATGAGTGAGTGACAACAGCCTCCCAGAGATAAGAGCAGAGTGAGAGAAAGACCTCTGGATAGCAGTGTGTGTTTGTGTGTGTGTGTGTGTGTTAGATAGAGAGAGAGAGTGGGGGAGTATTGTGCACGTGTCCCTGTATCTGTCTGTGGAGGTGATGAGTGAGAATCAGGCCCAAGGGGGATCACGTCACCACGGAGATAGCCACCATCTCCTAGCAACCTCAGCCCTCAGGCTCACTGACGGAAGTGCAAAGTGAAAACCGATCCTCTTGAAAAAAAAAAAAGTGATAATAATGGATCTTTTCAAGCTGACAAAAACCCTGAAATGTAATAAACATTTTGTCTTTGAAGATAAGTCTGGTGATAGTTTTCCTTGTTGAGAACAAATCCCATGAAAAGGCCAGAACAAACAATGCATTGATCCAAGTATTGTCTGCGTAGCCACAGCCTGATATAGCTTAGTCCTCTGTGCCATAGATCTCTATTGTTGTTCACAACAATGAGCCATGAAAAGTTCCTTCATTATGATGAACATGGGGACTGTAATTTATTTTGAGTTGTTCCCGTATACACTGTCCTCCTGCTCTAAATACTTGCAGGAATACTTGTGGAATAGTCCACAACAAAATTACAATTTACTTTTGTTTGACTAAATTCTGTTTAACAGAGAGGTTGGGGATGTTGGAAAACTATTGAGAGTCTCATGAATCGTTGGTTTTCTTAAGATTTCTAACTGTATTCTTTAACACTTACTTCTTATCTCAGTATCTTACTTCTCAAATTGTAACTGATTTATATAATTGATAGCCAATTTTTGTATGTAAAAGTTGTTGCCCCTGAATAAACACTGCACTAATTCCAAAGCTAAAGCCAAAACAAATGCAGATTAATGCAAAATGGCTGCCGATTGTTAAATGTCCTTTATGAAGCGAGTCTGTTACTAGCTGTCACTCTGCCTCCAGCCAGCAGCATCCAGACTCGAAGCTCATTTCAGTCGTGTTACTAGACAAATTATTGTCTTCCTGCTAGACACCCTTGACAAGGTATGTCAATACTGCAGGTGCAGTTGGGCCTGAAATTGCTTTGTTTAAACTTGTCAGGTTGGAATGAGGCTCCTAATAAGGATCTGTCCTCATTTGCACGGCTCAGGCACTGTGCAAACCCACAGAGATTTAGACCTCAAACTGTTGTGTGTTTAAGAAAAGCAAACATTTATCTGAATCTGAAACTTGAACAGCCGATAACTTAGCTTCCTTTTTTAGTGGATCTATTCCTTTAAATAAGCTTCTGGTTCTCCGAGTGTGGATGTTTATTTCTTTTTTCTCCCTTGTGTTACCGTGAGTGACACAAGCTGTTAAAAGTGGAATGTGAAGGGATATACAAATTAAAATGTAAATCCTATTAACGTTTGAAATTAAGGTGTTAATGTATGAAATAGGAAGTCAATATCTGGTGTATATATATATAAAATATGATTTATTTATCTTTATTTAGGTTTGTCTGTGTGTCAATACACTTCATCCTACTACACTTTGTAGTGTTTTTGTGTGGTATTTATAGTTCCCTTTATTGCTCATAATGTATAAAAGTATTCCTGTTTACAGTTACTTAACTATACTCTGCATGTGTTCTTGTACTTGCTTTTGCTGCATTTTCCTGCCTGCGATTATTGACATTTCAACTCCAGTTACACTGCTGACTGGCCCTTTCAGGTCTTCACTTTTAATCACCAACAAAAAAGCTTCATCTGATGCTTTAATTTACATCACCATTCATTATTTTGATACCAATTTCTTTCACTTCTTATTATTTTTATGTATTGGGCTACTTTAATTCACTTAAACTTCACTCAGTGCTTACGCCTGCGACTGTAGACCTCCTTCAGTTTTTTTGCATTTCGCCTGCCACTTTAACTTAAATTGTTTCAGCCTTTGAATCATTCCACATGTTTCTGCTGGGAATTTTCAGCAGTAAACACTGAATTTCCTTCAGAATATTTTGCCTTTTTCCAGTCTTTTAAGGTTTTTCCACATCTTTTATCTCGATGTACGCAGCTCTCGTTTCTACTTTACTCACATTTGAACAGAACAATGTAAAATATATATATATATATACCTTAGACTTTCACAGGTGTCAAGATTGGTATAAGTCACAAGAATGTAAAGTATGACCGCTCTAAAAGATACCTCTATGCATGGATTATGCTGGCTTGAATAGTCCAACCCCCCCAATTTGTTCAGAGGACAAAGGGCAATGATGCACATTCCTGAGAGCAGCAGTGGAGAAGCATTCCATCCACTGTTTGTAATTGTTCACAGCTGTAAGCAGAGTCTGCTTCCTATTTGTCACATTCACGGGTCAAGCCTTACCATATTTTTCATAATCACTCGAAAAATAGAAGTAAAGCTCCAGAAGGAAAAGATTGTTTACGTACACTTACTGCAGAAGGTGAAGCCGTGCAGCTGTTAGCCTCCCCTGCACCCTCCGCTACTTGTTCATCTTCTACGCTTTGTTATTGCGAGGATGTACGCGCCATTTATCTATTTGAGCAAACGACTGAAAATAAGACCCTGTCAAGTGGTTTTCATTTTGTGGAAGGCGTTAGCATGTCTGAATTGAAGCATCTAAGGCTGGAATAAAATGTCTGAAATCTACAGCTGATTTGACATCGGACAGCATGCCAAGTGTCCTTTTATCGAATCATTCAAGAATGTCAAGATTTAGGTGTTTGTATGAGATTTTGTCAAAGAGAGATTTTTAAAAAAATACAAAAATAAGAGGAAATGGATGGATGGAGCTGTCTTTACAAGTGCTCTTCCTGTTTGAGCCACAATATTAAAAATAGGTGTTGTGATTGTGTCCGTGTGTTTGCACAGGTGCCAAAAAAATTCAGCCTTGTCTACAATATGTGCTTGTTCAGAGAGCAAATGCGAGTGGGTTTCTACATGAGAACAGAGCGGCATCACAGTCAGGGTTATTGTTTAGAAAAACAGCCTGAAACAAAGCATGGGTCACGCAGACAGAAGGAACACAGGTTGTATCTTAAAGGTAGTGTCGCTTTCTAATTGTCTGAGGTCAACTCTTCCAGAATGGGTCAAAAAAACAAACATGTGTTTGCTTTGTTTAATACACGCAAAAATTTTATGACCATTGTTTCAAAGTCCAACAACAAAACACAACAGATTCATACTAAGGAACTGACATCAGCTCGAGCAGAAAACCTCAGTCATCTTGTCCAAGTAAATCACTTTGCCCAAGCCACGAAATTATAGTTTCTAAGCTTGCGGGTAAGGGAATGTGAGTGACGGTTTTTCTTGTGGACCTGGGGTATGTTTTCAGGAACCACAGACCTAAGAGGATATTCACTGCCAGTAGAGGGTGCTGTAGCTCCTAAGGTCTGTTTGGAAAATATCTTCTACTGTTTGTTGACACCAGCTTGAGGAGAAACTGCTGCAATATCTGTGCTTAACTACGTGCAGTATGCTGTTGCATTTGGATTTAATATTTGTAGCAATTCCTCCTCTTGTCATGTGTTGTATTCTTAAGTGATGAGTGATGATGGTTTGAACAGACAATGGACCCAAGCTCTAACAATGTGATGGCCTTGTTGCAGAATTTTATGGTGTTTTCTTGTTTTGACTGTCTGATAAACACTGTCTTCTGTCTGTACCTCTGCTTTAGCTCATCCTCTCCACATTAGCCCCCTGAATTAAACACAGATTGACATTTTTGACCGCCTGTTTTTTTAAAGCTCAAGCGTTACTATTTCATGACCTTATTGAGTGTGATATTTGCTTACAGAAATACGTGTGCGTGCATGGGTATGTGCTTGTGTGCTTGCACTGTGATGAGCTCTATGTTAATGCAGTGCTGTGGTTTGCAGCGCTCCCCCCTCCTTTGCTCGACTGAACTGAAACAGCTGCCTTGGCTGCTTTGCCTCCAGCTGCTTCCAAATTGTCCCACCATTAAGCTATTATATGTTTACAACCAAAGCACCAAGCAAGCCCACTAGGTGCTAGAAATCCTGATGATCCTCCTCCGTTGTAATGGATCATTATCCTGGTTTCTTATTACACAGCTTTTGCCATGGCTGTAATTAGCTGTGATACAATTAGGCACAATATCTTCAGGGGCGTCGCAGTGTGGGGGCAAGTGGGACTGACTAGGGCTCCAAAGGCACGAGGGCCTTTGAAAAGCAAAGTTTGATTTTGTTTGCAATTTTTTATTACATATCATTTTACAATAGAAATAGGTTGAGAGGCTGAATTGTGTATTAAACAAAATAGTGGAGACTCTCTGACACCTTTCTTCACCCCCAACAACAAGGCACCAAATGGTTTAGTCCACTCCTTTACTAGGATTCGTCTCTAAACACAGCTGAGTGATGCTGGAGCACCAATGTGCACTGAGTCATGTCTATCCCCAAAAGCGACAAAAAAAAAAAAAAAAAAAAAAAAAAAAAAAAACTAGGGTAAGAAAAAGGGAACGAAAGAAAATAAACTGAGGAAAAACAGCTTTGGAGAGGCAGTCAGCCAGGAGTCTAGCTTGGAACATATTTGCGTTGTATAAGCAATTAATCAGTATTATAAATTCATCAGCATCAGACATACAAATCAACATAGCTCAACATCATGTCATGACCACTTCAAAAAACAGGAAGTGACAAACTATAAACAATTAGATATATCAAATTGTTGAGGTGTGACAGTCAGTAAGTTTGTAGTGTATGCATGAATGATCGAGATTGGGAGCGTGGTGCAGAGAATTCCGGGCCCAGGTGTTCCCAATAATGATGACCAAATCTACTGGGCATCTGACAAAGACAAAGACCAGCACCTAGCCCAGCAGCCAATAGATGCAGGGTGGTCACAATCATGAAACACATGGCCCACAGTTTCACAAAACACCACCGAGTGTTGCAGCAGCAGGTTCCTCATTTGCTACGGAAGATGTGAGTCAAGGTGAGCCCATGAAGTAACTATTAAAAGTTATTACAAGCAATCATTTGACATTGAGGTGTTGTGAACTATGCGTAAAAGACAGTTTGGAGTGATATTAAGCTTTCCCAGTAAGCTAAGCATGACATGTTTGCTATCAACAGATTCATAATAGGCAGTTTGGTACTAGCTCAAAAAATTTGAAAAACATTTTTCACAAGTTGAAACAAAAGATTTAATCTGTGCATCTTCTGTGCACACAAAAGGTTTATTTCTCTCTATTTGTTCACAGTTTTATTAAAATCCATGATAGTAAGCACTTCTTCTACTCCTTGCCAAGATAATCCATCCACCTGACAGGTGTAGCATCAGCATGAGAGAGATGAACAGCATGGCTAAGACACAGGTGTGCCTTGGACTGGTCACACTCTTAAGACACTGAACTAAGGCCATTTCAAATATCCAAATCCCCCCCTCCAGTCTCAAAGTCTGTGCCTGGATTACAGACTGCAGACTGCTGTGAAACCAAAAACTTCCTTTGGTTAAGAGTGAGAGACTGAGACGCTGTGGTTGAGCGACATAGAGGATGAATGAGGAGATGGAGCGTCAGTAGCAAGAAAATTTGTGAATCAGACAAATACAGCATTATTTTCTCACTGTTTCACCGTGATTACATTCAGCACAAGTAAACACAACTCATTTCTGCAACGACTGTTCTTGAATAGGGCTACACCACTGATTATCCTAACTGATATGTAAAATGTATCATTGAATACTTTGTACTACCCTAATAGCCTGGTATTTCTGTTCTGGGTCTAAACAGAGAGGGAGAAGAAGTACAGTGGATTAGAAACAGATGTCATGACAAGAGAAACAAATTCTTGACCTTAGAAAAAAGATTTACCATTATAAGATGGATAGTGCATGACATCGACCTGGATGTATGCTGAAGTTCTTTCTAAAGAAATTGGATGAGCTGAACTGGTTTTTGTTTTGTGCTCCTGTGTATGAGAAAATAAAATTGCCACTGAGAACCACCACTTGATATTTCCTAGATTAGAAGTTGACATTTCTAACTAGCCTACTCTAGGAAATAAACTCATCTTTGTCAATCAACAATCAAACAGTAAAGAGCTTAGTTAACAAGGCAACCTATAAAAACTGCCTCATGTGGCAACATCAGCATAAACATATTCACTATAAATAGCAAATTAAGTTCTCGGGGTACAAAGATGACCTCAACTACTCAAAACTGAGCTTCAGATAATCCCCCCATTACGTTACAACTGGCTTGAAAGCCACAATATAAGGAGGGGTGTGACACCAGTACTGATGCAAAAGAAAACATTTATTTACAAAAAAGCTCAAATAACATGGCAAAGCATGAAAGAGTGAGGACAGAGTAATGAGCCACATATAGACTGAAGCACCATCTTCATAGATGTGCCCTCAATGAGCTGCACCCACTACACAAAGACATAGAGCAGCCAACACTTTACTTATTTAACACTTAACGCCTGGATATGCCACTTTGGAACAATTAAAAGGAAAAATTCACACTGTGAACGTGTGATTTGACATAAATATTTGCTCTCTGACACAAATATGTGCTAACTCTCCTTCATTCCTCCCTTCAGTCTGCTGGGCTCTGGAGTTATGGGAGAGTACCCACTCAGAGGAGAGGAGCATGAACACATTGATCTTATTTGGACAGGCTTTTGTCTGGGACACATCCAAACCCAAACAGCCAGGGGAAGTACCACAACAGGGTGTAAGTAATTCTCTTGCAATCCAGACACACTCTGCATAGGTTACAGACAGAGCAGAGCCACTTGTATCATTCAAAACAGTGTTATTTCTTTATTCAGCGTGTAATGATTTATTTAACTGATACGCTCTCCCATGTTTTTCCTCTTGTGTTCATCTTTACAGAGTGGTTATACTGTTACTTAACATACTCTGTCCTTCAAACTGTGCTAAAAGTTTTATGCCAAAGAGGTGTTTCTCTGTCAAAAAATGCAGCCCAAAAAGACATCTGGTTTATGTTATGACAACACTGCTTTAAGACGCAGCTTGTATACAACTGAACCAGTTCGCAGCTTTCAAGAATTGGAAGCATTCACTGTCTGCATGTTTCTCATTAAGTATGAATACAGAATAATACTGTACTTTAGTATGTTGCAAATATTCAAGGCACACTTATTTCACAATAACTCGAGAAGTCTCCAGAAAAACAGCGAATAACATAGACAACATACGCTGTATGTCTTTTCTATTTCTCAGTTTTTCCTCAGTTGTTATGAGTGTCCATTGAGGTCCATTGTCTTTAATTTCTATGACGAGTAATTTATGGTCATGTTTTTGTGCAGTGTAAACACAATCATGTTAATGTATACAGTGCTCTTACAATGGAGATATTGTTTTGATATTTTTTGTTCATGTTCGTTCATGTTTATGTTGAGAAATGTTTCCATTTCTGCAGTTTAGGGTTAGAAAAAGGTGGAGGATGGAGGCCTGCTCAGAAACAGTAAATAACAGACACAGTGCTTTTGGGTAAAACTGTAGTGACCTAGTGAGGTCCTGGGGCAGGTAGAAAACTGAACTCAACTAAACAATACTTGGGTTCAATTAATATGCCAGTTATTTTCTCGATTCATCGATTAAGTTCTCCTGGAAAAAGTAAAAAAAAAACTGTAAAAAAAAGTTCATGACAATATCTGCCCAATAGTACATGATTAGATATCTTGATTTGTTCAGTTGATTGACTATCTTAGAAGACATTGTCGAACAAACAAATCAGCAGATATAGCAAACACTAAAAAAAGTGCTGGTGTCAGGACAATACCGAGCTCCTGAACGTCAGCAAGACGAAGGAGACAATAGCGGTAGCAGTCTTTGGGAAGAAGCAGGCAAGGAATTATGGTCCCCCTTATTATCAACAGGTCCATGGTGGAGAGAGTGGCTATCTTCAAGTACCTCAGTATCCGTATCCCCTGAAATACTGAGGAATTTGTACTCCTGCATCATTTAGAGGATCTTGACAGGGAGCATCACTACCTGGTATGGAAGTACGACTGCATTTCTATCCTGCCTAAAGACATTTATACCAGACACTGCACAAATAAGGACAGTGGAGAATCATTAAGGGTCCCAGCCACCAGGATAATGGCCTTTTCTGTCTGCCACAATCAGGACGAAGGGTCCAGGATCACCAGGCCAGCACTGAGAGTCCCTGCCATCCATAAATGAAGACACTGTCTAAGACTTCACCATAAGAATACCTTTCTTACTTACTTACTTACTCCGTATCATTATTATTGCAAAGCAACAGGTTCCTGCTTTTTTTCCCCATCTGTTTAGAATAAGGCAGCATAAAATCATTTCAATCACGGAGCCAAATTTACGATCAACTGATTGCACAGATATGCAGTTCTGCAGCTTCTTGGCTTATTGGCTGTTTTGACTGCATCGCTATCTTTGGCTGCATGAAATAACCACTTACTGGAATAAAAGAAACTGTGTTATACCTCAAAGAAGTCATTTGATGCTTTTAAATCTATTCAAAGTGAAAAGTAATTAGTAAGCCTGTCTTATCAGTCATGTGTTTTCAGTGTAAAGGGATACTATGGGTATTCCTCAGTCTGTTTGGCTTTGTTGTCAGGGAAAAGGGCAAAACTTTCAATTCAGAAGTCCTTTTAGACAATAAAAAGTTTACATAAAATGAATGGTCTTGTGTTTAATTTGAATTCTATCTGTGTGATCGCTTAACATGTGTAAAAGCGTCTTGTATACTTCACTGAAGAGTACTGTACTTATCAGAATTAGACTTATACAGTAATACAGTAGATATTTTTTAGCCTTAAAGGTTTAGTGTGTTTATGGGGCTCTATTTACAAAATACAGCAGAAGTGTAATATAATAAGCATAAATATGTTTATAATCACCTGAAAACAAGAATTGTTTTTCTTACCTTACCTTTTTGCTGCAGTGTTTTTGTACATGTCTGTGCCAGGCTTCTAACCTGACAACATCACAATTCATCAATTTTAGCTTCCCTCCACTGGCTTCTGCTATGTTTTAGTACTTTGTAAACAGTTTTTTTAAAAGGTGCAATATAAATAAAGTTATTATTATCATGTACCTCCCCAGTTCATCTCTCAATACTTTAAAACTCTTTACACAATCAGCACAACAGAGGGTTAATGTGCAATAAACTGCAGCTCACTTTTCATTGCTTTGACACAGAATGCATTCACTGGCCGCATCTTTTAAAATTCATTCATCTCACTCAAACTCCACCACCAAAACTTTGTTTACACATGTCTCACATGTTTACATACTGTCAAAATTATGTTCAAAACCATAAACACAATGTTCAAAACATACACAAAATTACTGTAAATTAGATTGAAATGTGCTACATTCTGTGTTATTTAGGTACCACAGTATCACGGTGGTGCAGTGGTTAGCGCTGTTGGCTCTTAGCCACAAAGTTGACCCTTCAGCTGGAGCTTTTCCATGTGTAGTTTGCATGTTCTCCTTATATCTGCAGAGTACTCCGGCTTCCTCCCACAGTCCAAAGACATGCACAAGTTAGTTTGTGTGAATGTGAGTGGGAATGGTTGTTTGTCTCTATGTGTCAGCCCTGTGATGAACTGCCAACTTGTCCAGGGTTTACAACACCTCTCGCCCAGTGCCAGCTCAGATTGGCTCCTCACGATCCTGATAAAGACGGATGGATAAACTCCAAACTGGGACAAACAATACTGAGCATCTGTTTTCATTCCATGATGTCCTCTATAAACGATGGGACAGGTGAGGCAGAATCCAGAAAGTGACATTTCATCATCTTGTCTTGTCACAGATTGTCATCCCAGGATGGAGTCACTTTTCCTTCCACCTTACTTCATTCCTCAATCCCACACAGGAATTCTTCATCCACATGATCAGATGTCCCTCTTGGACGCAATGAATGCTGGATGTCTGGACACATCTGCAGGAAATTGTCAGGCATGCAAAAAGCTTCTTTCCCAGGTGCAAGAGAGGACAGAGAGTTTGATCTAATTTTGTTGCCAAATGCAGAAGAAATATGACAGACACAAGTATGTAGTGAATATAGTTTTGTTGAGATGTGAATTAAAGTCATTGGGTACATAAAAATTATTGAACCTGAGTCACACATTGGTTGTTTTTTGGTCAAACATTCCTGGTAGTAAAGTCACACAGTTGGCTCATCAGTATGAGTCACTGTTTTCAGAAAACCTCTCTTTTTCCCCGGTGTCTTATTGAAAGAGGATCAACATGCTCAGGGTAAATTGCATTTAGTGCTCTGCTGTAGGATGTGATTGGTGATAGATCAGACTGTATTAGGTAACAAAAGACTTGAATTAACTGGCTGTTAAATCAATAATCCCTCTCTTCCCCCCTTCTCTGTCTGACTCACCCATTCTCTGTGTTCATGTGTATATATATATATATATATATATATATAATATATATATATATATATATATATATATATATAAAATATTTTGTAGTTTTGGCAGTCATTCCCAGCTGAAGTGAAATAAACCAGATACAAACACGATGCACCGTGACACGATTAAAAAACGGTACAAATGCGTGACGATTTGCACCGGTTGACAGAAAAAATTAGTCGCGATTCTTTGCGAATGTGAGAGAAGTAGGATATGTTCTTTTTCTTCTTTTTTTAAAATTAGAAATAGGTTACAAAAAAATCACTGTTTTGGCGATTCATTTGTTCAACGTCAGACGTCAAGTCACGTGACTTACGTCACTACGTAGGTACGGAGCACAGAACGAGGGAAGACATGGCGACGGTAGAAAATAGCTTTGAAACAGAGGATGCACCAAGCAGTTTTAAATCACCTCTGTGGTGGCATTTTGGATTCCCTATATACACAAATACAACCAGTGAGAAATGGACAGACAAAACCAAAACAGCATGTAAATATTGCAAGAGACTGCTTATAGCGGCAACACGAGCAACACACAGCAGCATATTAGCCGCCACCACAGTGAGAAGCAAAGTAACGTTATGCCCCCTCGTGAGCGAAAATTGCACATCACACCAGTTTACTGTGAGATTGTTTCTAAAGAAAATTGCACATCACACCAGTTTACTGTGAGATTGTTTCTAAAGAAATGAGATATTTTTCATGTATTTTGTTTAAGATTACCGTATAAGTTGCACTTTTTATAAGAACACAAACTGTTTGAGAGTTTCTATAAAGAAAGCACCTAAGATTTTTTTCCTACAAATAAAAAAATTATTTTATTTAGTCATAATTTGTCTGTAGCTCATTTTGATAAAAACAAAAAAAACAAACCAAAAAAAAAAAATCATGATTAAATCGTATCGTGAACAAAAAATCGTGAACCGTATGAAGTCGTGAGTTGAGTGTATCGTTACATCCCTAACAAACACCTTCATTTTTTTTTACTTTCAGTGGCTTCTGATTAATACATAAAACAAAACAAAAACAGCATTATTTGATTTACAGCTGATGATGGGTCACATGGAGGTTCTGCTTCCTTTCACAAGTTAAAATGGTATAAAGGTGAACGGCACTTTACTTACACATTGTTTCCTTCTCTCATGCTCCACTGGTAAACTTTAAATATAATATTCATAATGTTTAAATGTCTCTATCATGATTAAATCAGACTATATTACATACTGGAATCCAGGATTTTCTGAGTAGCCTTTTGAAAGGAGTAATGAAGTGAGGAACAGGCTCTACTTTTGTATTCAATCTATTAAAGTCCTTTGTGACGCTACGAGCCAGGAAACAAACAGCCACAGAACTTACAAATAAATATGTTGAACATGCAACAACAATTTCTTGTTGCACACAAATCGACTTTGAAGATTTTCTTTGAAAATGTGTGCTGTGAATTTGCGGGGTCCATTGTAGTCCCTCGATTCACCCATGTGCTTTATTCAAACAGAGTTTCATTTCGTAAAACAGATGCTTGTTTGAGATAACTGGATGAATTTAAGCAAAAGAACATGTTTTACTCTCTGGAGGCTTGTTGTATTGGCTAACAGGTAAATACACAGTATTTTCTGTGAGTATATGTGCAATCCATGCAGTGACACACATTACAGCCCTTCTTATTTCCTCGCTCTTTATGCTGTTCCGTGACAGATAATGTGTAGGGGTGTGTTCACACTGTGTGTATCAGTTTGCCTAGTTACATTAGCTTGTGTGTGCACTCCTAAGGTCAGAACAAGCCAGCTTATTTTTGTTGAGTCCACAGCCTGTTTGGTGAGGAAAAATAATCTGGAGCTGTCAGAGTCTCTGTTAAACTCCAAAATGTATATGACCTTGTCATGAAGGAGACTTTCCTCCTTTTGATGCGGCTGTCCATCCAGTTTATTTAAGAAAAAATGTTCATAGATTATATCTATATTTGTGAAAATGAATTTTTGGATAGTATGCTGAATAACTGAATGTCTTAACTTTGCTTATTCCCCTCAGAAATGTAGTCTAGGACAGTCTGGGGACAAGGGCGTCACAAAGCAAAGCATGACACTGCACTTTACTAGTTTAAAGAGCATGAAAACAAAACTGCAAAATGACTCAAACCATGTCAGGAGCATTTCAAAAGCAGAGCGCAAGACTTTGTTTATTGTTGCTCATATTTGGTCATTTTTCTGGTTTATGCGCTTCTAAACATGCTTCTAAATGTGTAAATATACTACATAGTTAATTTGTTTCTCAATTGTCTGTTTTTACGACAGCAGTTTGTACGGGATATTTTATTTTGAAAATCCACCAAATTCTCTATGCTGTTTCTGTGTCTCAAAATCCAGAACCGAGAACACAAGTAGCAGAAACTCGGGGACAGAGGACGAACAATATAAGACTGGGGATCAAACACAGACTGAGAACAGATAGAGGACCAATACACAAGAGAAGGCAAGATGGAGAGACACAGGTGAAAATCAAAAGTGGCGGGAAACACAACAAAGGCAGGAAGTAAAGCCACAGAGGGAAAACTACAAAATAAAACAAGAAACACTAAACAAGACACTCAAAACCACAACACAGATGCTTTGTCAAATACATGTGATCTTCATTTATTTGACTTTGTTAATGCGCTGCACTACACCCCCCCCCCAGCAGAAGCCGACCAACGGTAAGGCGCAGTAGTCGTCCTAGTATGTGTGTTTACACAGAATCACATTCTAGGTTATTGTTTAAGGGATGTTGGTCAGTCGTTATCTGAGTCAGTGGGATTGTTAGAATTGTAATTTTCTGGTTTCTCTGCAGATCCTTTCATCCATCCTCCATTAAGGGTAGAACAGGAGGAGTCTGTAAATCCCAGGATGTCTTCTTGATCCGACTCCTCATTGAAGATTTTAAGGAGGTGTTTTTTCTCCTGCTCCTGAGCAGTCGGGTAGCAAGGTTTGAGACAGGACAACTTTATAATTCACAGGCCCAACTTGTTCCACTACCCGATATGGCCCTTGCCATTTTGGGGCTAATTTGGCGGCAAATGATTTGTCAGCCTTGGAGAGAGGATGGGCTCACAACCAGACTCTGTCCAGTTCCTGGAACTCAAGGTCACATCGATGTTTGTCATAGTTTCTCTTCTTCCGTCGACGAGCCGAGTCCAGATTTTTTTTTCCACAAAGGAACACAGATCTTTTAGCTGTGTGATTTTGGTGTATGGAGGGGTATCCGGAGCAATTTCCTGAGGTTGCAACATGAAGTCAAGAGGTCCTCTCAGGAAGCGAGAAAGATTAAGCTCGGCAGGAGAAACGCTGGTTGACTCCTGGACTGCAGAGTTAATCGCAAACCGGAATTCAGCCAGGTTCTTGTCCCAATGTTTATGATTATCACCAACATAGGTTTTTAAAAAAATGTTACGACCCGACAGGGCAAAACTTAATCTAGGGGAATTTAGGGAGGTAACAATTAAAGTAAAGACCCAAAAACAAATGGATTAACCAAGGACCGACTGCAAGCGCAGGGATTTATTAAATAACACCCAAACTTTAAACAACGTAAAGAGAAGGTTTCTTCAAAACGACACGATGACTGCCAGGAGGGATCACACTGCACACAATGAACCGCTCGCTGCAGGAACACACCACGCACACCGAACCACTCGCTTCGGGAACACGCCATCACTGAAACACCCGGTAGGCAGTTATAGCCTACAGGTGTTGATCATCTAATCAGCTGATTGAGGAGGAGAGGGAAAGGGCGGTACCTGAAATCAAAGAGAGCACAAGACAACAAGACACACCCACCACGGCACGTAACACCCCCACCAATAAGAAAGAACCCCACCCACAGGTTGACACAATTAACACTACACACTATATTAACGAAAAATTACAAAGACTATATTAATACATGCTAAACATACGAGATGGCACATGCCCATACAAAGTGGGGTATACAGTGAAGGGATCAAGCACATCTCGACACTGAGCTACCTTACACGTGAACTCGTTGGACAACCGGACAGATTGCTGTGCATCATTAATGCACCAACCCCAAAACCGAGTCCCCACCACGATCCTTCTTGCGACGCCTGGGGACAGGATAAACTTTGCCGCGAGCTATGTCATTACCCATGATAAAATCAACGCCATCAATGGGAAAACAAGATCGGACACCCACAGGAAAACAACCCGATGCCAGACCCGACTGCACATGGATTCGGTGCAGAAGTGCGGGAGTGAGACCCATCCAATCCCTAACCACAGTACTGGCGTCAAGACTTGGTACCAGGTGGCAACACACGGACAAAATAAGGGACTGTGAGCAGGCAGTGTCACGCAGCGCAGTTACAGCCGCTGGTCATCGGTGTGTCCTGAAGAGACACAAAAGTTAAATATAAAAGGCTTAAAACAGTCAGGCACCCCTGATGCTCTAGCCTCGTCACTGGAGGTTTTAATAAGCCCACGGCTTTTGGTGGCGTCGCAAGGCCCTTGCTGCTTCCAGGCAACGCAATCAGCAATCAAATGACCCAATTCGCGGCAATAAAAACACAACCGATCAGCTTTGGAAGCAGAAGAAACAGCAGCTGACATCTGCGAACCAGACTTCGGATAACTCTCACAAGGGGACTCACGTTTAGCAAACACACTTTTGTGTGTAAGCGCAAACTCATCTGCTAAGACGGCAGCCTGCTGCAAGGTGGACACTTTTGTTCATTTAAATACACCGCAATTCGCTCAGAGACGCAACTTTTAAACTCTTCCAGTAACATCAGTTCACGCACCGCGAGAAAATCATCAGCCTACAAGCCGCACACACCGGTCGAAGAAATGCCCTTTTCTCTTGCAAAATCAATGTGGGTCTGATTGGACACTTTACGCAGATTGCGAAACCGCTGTCTGTACCCTCAGGTACCAGCTCATATGCCCGCATAATGCACTCTTAACTTTATTGTAATCAAGACCATCCTCCACAGACAAGGAAGAGCAGGCCTCCTGAGCTCTGCCTGACAATTTACATTGAAGTAAAATGGCCCACACATCCTCTGGCCAGCGTAACGCAGTGGCAATGCGCTCAAATGCGCCGAAATAATTCCCACCTCTGCCTCACGAAATGCAGGGACCAAAGAAATGTGTTTACTCACATCAAAGTGTTAGGTGGGCACGCCGTGGCTGAACCTCACCAGCCTGAGTTGTGCGTACCTGTAGCTCCACTTGACGCAGCCTAACAGCTTTTGTCTCTCTAAATTCTTTAGTTCCATCCCTACAGAATGAAACTCACGCTCACGCTCCTCTTTTTGTAATTGCAAGCGAGCAAAACGGAC